>NC_068325.1:19923869-20131369 GCF_025860055.1 Xyrauchen texanus | reverse complement strand
ACATCTTCAGGTTGAAAACAAGCAGCTCATGGACCTGTTAAGAAGAAAAGTACGTCTTGCTCAGCCATATGCTGGTGTCTTTTTGAAGAAAGATGACACGTAAGGGTTTAATGTATGTAAAATCAAGGGCATTTGTATGACAGTTATTACATATCTTGATCATTTCACATTTTTATTTGTCAGTAATGAGTCAGATGTCGTGGAGAGTCTGGAAGCTGTATATCACACCGGAACATTTGTGCAGATCCATGAAATGCAAGACCTCGGAGACAAGCTTCGGATGATCGTGATGGGACACCGAAGGTGATGGTCAAAATCTGTTCAGATGAATTATTCTAATTCTAAGCTAAATTATAAATTGTACTTTCAGTATTATTTATTTATACTATGTTATTATGCCCACACAATAACATTGACCCAACCAATGGCATGAGTTGGGGCGGGACTATGTGTTTGTTTTAACCCGTCCACACCCACACAATAACATTGACTCAACCAATGACGATAATTGGGGGGCGGGACTGTGTGTGTGTTTGTTCTGAGCAACCCGTCCACACCCACACAATAACACTGACTCAACCAATGGCGTGAGATGGGGGCGGGACTATGTATTGTTTGAGCAACAGCAGATGGAGGCGTGTTCAGAAAGTGAATTGAAAACAAACGTTTATTGTTGCAATTCTGTTCATTGGCACAGAAATTACACACTTCAGCTTTAATTGGTTTGGCATTTCACAACCTACCTGCAGTTCCACCTCGAACCACTAGAGTTGCCTGTTAGAAAACGCTGTATTTTCACCATTGAAGGAATACTACATTGATTGATTGTTTGTCAAAAGATTGTGAAACATTTTCAAGCATTTTTGTAATCATTTTTCACCTGTTTTGCAGAATTCGTATCAATAAACAGTTGGATGTCGAGCTTGACGAGCCCATATCCCTGGAGACCGAAGGTGAAGGTGCGCCACCGAAAGCTCCACGCCGAAAACAGAAGGGATCTCGTAAGGATTCGGCATCGCTAGCCGGGGCGATGGAGGAGACGGTGCAGGAGACGGAGTTAGTGGTGGAGGCAGTGCCTCTGTCCTCTATACTCATGGTGGAGGTGGACAATGTTGTCCATGAAAAATTCCAGGTTACAGAGGAAGTCAAGGTATTAAGATTTAAAATATTAGGCATTTAAGACAGGATCTCTGAAATGATATACAAGATCAAAATGAATTTAAATGCACCGTTGTTTTAAACCAGGCCCTGACTGCTGAGATCGTCAAGACTATTCGTGATATTATTGCTTTGAATCCTCTGTACAGGTAATATTTTTTTCTATTCTGAAACACGCTAGTAGGGTTATGATACCAAAATATCAGTTGTCGATTCCAATACCAGTGGGATTACACAGTACTCGGCAACAAAACGAATATGCTAATCAACACACTTGTTTATTTAAAGGTGCACTCAGTCATTTTTTTGCAAATTGATTAACTTGAATGAATGCAATGGTAATATTACTCACAATATTACTTGCTTTATCGGACGGTTTCACTTGTGGAATAAATTAATCATGGCTGAATCCAAATATATAATAGACATACAATAGATATTGGTAATTGAGAACTTTTTTTCTAAGTGCACCTTTAAAAATGTATTAAATAAATATTCACAAATTAAGCAAAACAATGGCATGTTAAGTAAACATTGCTTGACACTGTAATGGCAGTGTCAAGTATTCAAAGAACATTTCTTTCTCTCTTTTTGTTTGGTAGAGAGTCTGTGCTCCAGATGATGCAGGCGGGTCAGAGAGTTGTTGATAACCCTATTTACCTAAGTGACATGGGGGCTGCTTTGACTGGGGCAGAATCACATGAGTTACAGGACGTCCTGGAAGAAACAAATGTATGTTTATGACCACCACAACATTCATTCACACTCTGTTTGCTTAGTTTAATGTGTACCTGAGTGGTTTGGAGTGGTGGTGGCGTAGTGGGCTAAAGCAATGAACTGGTAAGCAGAAGGTTACTGGTTCGATCCCCACAGCCACCACCATTGTGTCCTTCAGTAAGGCACTTAACTCCAGGTTGCTCCGGCGGGATTGTCCCTGTAATAAGTGCACTGTAAGTTGCTTTGGATAAAAGCGTCTGCCAAATACATAAATGTAAAATGAAAATGTACTGTCTTGACAGATTCCCAAACGACTCTACAAAGCTCTTTCTCTGCTGAAGAAAGAATATGAACTGAGTAAACTACAGCAGCGTCTTGGAAGGGAGGTGGGAAAAGTTTCAATAGTGTGCTTGAAGTATCTCAGACAGCTATTTGAACGTAGGCAGTGTGAATCCTTTGAAAATGGAACCCTAGAAACTTCATGGTTGATCATCTTGATATTCAGGTTGAGGAGAAGATCAAGCAGACACACCGGAAATATCTACTCCAGGAGCAGCTGAAGATCATTAAGAAAGAGCTCGGGCTGGAGAAAGAAGACAAAGACGCTATTGAGGAGAAGTTCAGAGAGAGACTGAAGGATCGCACTGTTCCTCAGCACATCATGGACGTTATTAACGAGGAGCTGAACAAACTGGGGCTGTTAGATAACCATTCCTCCGAGTTCAAGTAAGGAGGTCAACAACTGCAAAAGATCTATTGCTATACATTTTAAATCTATGAGGAACGTTTTAAGTTTTCCTCTTAATGTCCATAAAAACGCTCATGAAGTTTCTCCCAGGTGGGAAATTCAGCTAAAACCAGATGGTAGTTGGGTTTACATTGTCACTAGCTGGCCAAAACTGGTCTAGAAGGATAATCAGTTGGACTACCAGCTGTTGGATCTGGTAGACCGTTATGATCAAAATGGTAAGGGCCGACAGACCATCTTTGACCTGGTTGACCATTTTGGTCCAGCTGGTCAGGGCTCATAGACCACACTGGACATGATAGACAATCTTGGTCAAGTTAATTAGGACTGGTAGACCACCTTTAACCATCAACAAACCAGAAATCATCTTCTAAAAAGCATTGTGATCACCTTACATTGTTTCTCTCTGATCATTTGCTGGTCCAAGCTCATCTAGGTAATTGATCAGTTCGACTACTGGTTGGTGGACCTGGTTTTGGCCTGGTAGACCATTTTGCTCAAGCTAGTAAGGTCTGACAGACCACCTAAGACCTGGTAGAGCAATTTTGGTCCAGATGCTTTGGGCTGACAGACCACCTTTGACCTGGTAAACCATTTTGAACCAGCTGGTCAGGGCTCATAGACTAGCTTGGACTTGGTAGACCATCTTGGTCAAGCTGATTAGTGCTGGTAGACCACCTTCAACCATCAACAAACCAGAAATCATCTTTCATAAAGCATTGTGACCACCTTAAATTGTTTCTCTCTGGTAATTTGTTGGTCTAAGCTGGTCTAGATAGTTGATCAGTTAGATTACTTGCTGGTCGACCTGATTTTGGACTTGGTAGACCATTTTGGTCCAGTTTCTCTTTGGTCATTTGCTGGTCCAAGCTGGTTTAGATAATTGATCATTTGGACTGCTGGCAGGTGGACCTAGTTTTGACTTGGTTGGCGAATTAGGTCAATATAGTTGGGCTGATAGCCCTTCTTGAACCATCAAAAATCCAGCTATGGTAGCCATGTCTTAAAATGGTATTTTACTTACTCTTGCCTTAATCCTTCCTTATTTCCCCAATTTCCCAAAAAATCCCCAGTGTTACTCGGAACTACTTGGACTGGCTGACTTCTATGCCGTGGGGCACCAACAGTGTGGAAAATTTGGAGCTGAGCCGAGCCAAAGAGGTCTTGGAAGAAGACCACTATGGAATGGACGATGTCAAGAAACGCATTTTGGTAAAACGCCAAATGAGTACCAAGTTCAGTTGTTTTGAAATACTTATGAGCATTTCAAATCCCATTAATCCTGGTTATTGTTTTGTCATGCAGGAGTTTATAGCAGTAAGCCAGCTGAGAGGAAGCACTCAAGGAAAGATCTTGTGTTTCTATGGCCCTCCTGGTGTTGGCAAGACCAGTATTGCCCGCTCAATCGCCAGAGCACTTAACCGTGAATACTTCCGTTTTAGTGTAGGCGGAATGACAGACGTGGCTGAAATTAAAGGCCACAGGTGAGCATTGCAGACTTTACCTAAAAAGACTTAAAGATGAAGTAACGAGTCATTTTGGCACCACTAATGACACTAAATAGAATTGCAAAGTATACTTTGGTTTTCCTCATGCCGCAAATTTCGTCATTAGCACAGTGCTCACAGACTGTCCACGGTCCAATTAGTTTTGTATGTTCAATGCAGGAGAACATATGTTGGTGCAATGCCAGGAAAGATAATCCAGTGTTTAAAGAAAACAAAGACTGAAAACCCATTGGTACTTATTGACGAGGTACCTTTCATGAATTTTAATAAAAAATGGCTATAAAATGTCTTGTTCTTCATTAGGAATGTAATAATGAGTGGTGCTCTGTTTGTTGTAAAGGTTGACAAAATTGGTCGAGGTTACCAGGGCGACCCATCCTCAGCTCTCCTAGAGCTTTTAGATCCAGAACAGAACGCTAATTTTCTAGATCACTACCTGGATGTGCCCATTGACCTGTCCAAGGTATAAATGGGCAAAAATCAACATGAAACTTTATTTAACGTAGTTGGAAGGAGTCTCTTGATTCAGTGTACCTATATGTTGGTGTCTTTGCTTTTCAGGTGCTTTTCATTTGTACTGCCAATGTTCTAGACACCATTCCTGAACCCTTGAGAGACCGAATGGAAATTATCAACGTATCGGGCTATGTCGCTCAGGAAAAACTGGTGATTGCAGAGGTGTGTTTTAGTAGTACATCTGTTTTCCTGAAACTCGTCAATGCATAATCTCAATTTTACAATTTGGGTGTGGCGTAGATGGTAAAGCTTTGGACTGGAAGTTTTGACTACGCTGACTACCACACCCGGAGTCGCAAGTTCGAATCAATTGGAAAATGTTTCACAATCATTTGACCAACAATCAATCAATGTAGTATTCTTTCAATGGTTAAAATACAGCATTTTCTAACAGGCAACTCTAGTGGTTCGAGGTGGAACTGCAGGTAGTTTGTGAAATGCCAATCCAAGTTAAGCTAAAGTGTGTAATTTCTGTGCCAATGAACTGAATTGTATTAATAAACATTTGTTTTCGAATAGCTTTCTGAACACGCCTCCATCTGCTGTTGCTTAAACATCACCAATCGGCCCAGTTGCTAGGGTGGGTAGAGTCATGTTGGGTTAACCTCCTCGTGGGCGCCATAATGTGGTTCTTGCTCTCGGTGGGGCGCTTGGTGAGTTGTGCATGGATGCTGCGGAAAATAGCGCGAAGCCTCCATGGTAACACACTCAACAAGCCACGTGATAAGATGAGTGGATTGACGGTCTCAGCCGTGGAGGCAACTGAGATTCGTCCTACGCCACCTGGATTGCGGCGAGTCACTATGCCACCACAAGGACTTAGAGCACATTGGGAATTGGGCATACCAAATTGGGGAGAAAAGGGGAGGGGAAAAAAGAATCGAAGGCTGTTTGCATCAAAATTCCCCTTTGCTTAGTTTTTCTGTCTTTGCGGTTTCAGAGATACTTGGTACCCCAACTGCGAGCATTGTGCGGCTTGGATGACCAAAAGGCTAACATCAACTCTGAGGCACTTAACGTGCTCATTAGACAGTACTGCAGGGAAAGCGGCGTCAGAAACCTTCAGAAGCAAGTCGAGAAGGTGCGATTATCTTATTTGTCTCTCTTAATTTTCTGTAGCGGTGTTTCAGGACTCTAGGTACATTTTGTACTTTTTGCTGACTTTGTAGGTTTTCCGGAAAGTAGCATTCCGCATAGTCAAGGGTGAGGAAACGGCGGTCAACGTCACCTCTGACAACCTGCAGGATTACGTTGGAAAGCCAATCTTCACCGTGGATCGAATGTACAACGTCACACCACCCGGTGTCGTAATGGGTTTGGCATGGACAGCCATGGGTAAGCATTCAACAATGAACTTTTCATGAGAGTAAATGATATGCTAGTTTCCAGTCTTACTCGGGTTAAGGCGTATTCACACAAGGACCAAAATTGGACCGAAGTTTTAAATTTGGAGGCACGGTCAGTTTTCTATGTGAACTCATGAACCATTCGCAGAATGACAAAAAAATTGCCATTAGACTTGTTGTTCTGTGTAAAATGCAAATATTTGATACTTTTGTATCATTTAAGCCTAGGGCAGGGGTGACCAACCCTGCTCCTGGTAGTTCTACCAGGAGCAGGGTTGGTCACCCCTGGCCTAGGGTATACTTCGTTGTAACACATGCCGTTACATCTCACTGCGGTCAGTCGCACTAGCCTTTCAAAGTATACTCTTGACTGCGAGCCCGGATGGACAATTTTGAAGAATGTGCATTACGACTACTTTGTGATATTCTTTAGTACAGTCAAGGCATATGCGAAGACTACGCCACAGATGTGGATTCTCCACATTTAGAAAAACTGGTCTGCACGTGGACAATACATGCAAAAATTATTTGAGACTATTTTCTACATCCGTATTGACCAGGTGCAAACAGTTCGTCGAACCTCCAAAAGACGTGAATTGTAGTGAGGTTGTTACTTTTGTTCACAAAGTCACATTGGACTTGGTGTAAATAGTTTTGTGCAAAATTTGCAAATATGTTATGGTGCGTTCACATACACCGCGAAGCGAACGTTTTGCCGGGTGGCGCGAATGAAGCGAATGGCACGACTTGAACATGCAAATTCGCTACATTCACGTATTCCCGAAAAATCTGCATGATGCGTTGTCGCAAAAGCCTATCAGAAATCTGGAAAAATGGATGAAAACATTGTTGTAGCAGTGTGTGGGCACCCGTAATTGTACGACACAATGTCATACATGTACAGAGACCGGACGAAAAAGACATCGCTTGGAGGAAAGTGAGCGAGGAAGTTGGACTACCTGGTAAGTTTTGGAAATATGCGCGTCTACTTGATTCCAGCTATTGGTTGTACTTTACTATGAACCAAGTCGTAGAAGCCCCGCCTCCTGTTCTTTTCCGGAAGAGAAAGCTGCGTACACACTGCCAGCGACATCCTGCGAGACAGCGACACCATCCCATTCATTTTCAATGAGAGCTGGCGACTTCCAGCGTCACGAGCTGTTGCGACCAGATGAGGGCATGTCCAGCAACG
This sequence comes from Xyrauchen texanus, assembly GCF_025860055.1. NCBI lineage: Eukaryota > Metazoa > Chordata > Actinopteri > Cypriniformes > Catostomidae > Xyrauchen > Xyrauchen texanus. Next base: position 20,124,184 of record NC_068325.1, on the reverse strand, counting down.
TGACAAAGTTGAGACAATTTTAACTTTATTCAAATGAAGAGCGATTTATGGGAGCGACAGCCAATACGAGAGAAGACGGTAGAGCTCACGTGATCCTTCGCTCTCTCTCAGCTCCTGCAGTAATGGAAAGATGAGAGGACACACCCTCTGCAGCAGCTCATCAAACTGGATTCTGTCAAGCCTGAAGTACTGCTGGAACCGGTATTCACCGTGCTGACTCCAAGATTGAATGGTTTTGTGGACCCAGACAGACCTGCGTTTGCGTTTTCGCCGCAGATAAACAGCTACTATGGCAGAACGCGCCTTGTTTCTCGCTCATCTTTGATATAAAGCATTTTATGTACTAATTCCATTTATATTTAGTCTTTTCCCTCCAAAATGTTTGTTTTTAGCGGCAAGAAACCTGATTCGCTGTCAACAGCAATGGAATGGCGTCCGTGAATGTAATTTATGAATGTTACTAGGCAACCAGTAGTGGGAACGCCCACTAGCGACCTACTTACTTGCGGCAACGTTAGGGTGTTACATTTGTCCACAACATTGATTTTGACTATTTTATACTTTCGTATTGTTTGGTTGCACTGGACTTGGTGTGAACAGTCCTTCAAGCCTTCACAAGACTGTTAACATGTTCAAGATGTTTGGTTTCTACACATAAGCATACAGAAACCATTTATTCTTTAATTCGTACTTTCCTCCGCAGGTGGTTCAACGCTGTTCATCGAGACGTCTCTGAGGCGTCCAAGAGAACCTCAGGGGAAAGATGGTCTCAAAGAAGGATCACTGGAGGTCACAGGACAGCTGGGAGACGTGATGAAGGAAAGCGCGAAGATTGCGTATACGTTTGCCCGCTCACTCCTCATGAAGGAGCAACCAGATAACGATTTCCTCGTAGGGTCCCATATACACCTCCACGTGCCTGAGGTGAGGACCAATGGGCTGCATTTCAATAAAGTTTGATTTGTAATTGTAGGACCAAGCTTGGTATAAATAGCCATTAGATAGTCATTGCTATCTTTAAGGTCCTGGAAGAAGGTCCGTTAGTAAAGGAACTTGTTGTTGATCTTTTTAGGGTGCAACTCCAAAAGATGGACCAAGTGCTGGCTGCACCATCGTCACAGCTCTTCTGTCCTTGGCCAAAAACACACCAGCGCGTCACAACGTGGCCATGACGGGAGAAGTGTCCCTGACTGGGAAAATCCTGCCTGTCGGTGGGATCAAGGAAAAGACCATTGCTGTGAGTTTATAGGGAGGAAGGTCAAACTCGCCATCTCACTTCTACACAAACATGAGTTGCTCCAGTTATCTACCTAAAGATTTTTCCATTGCACTAAATATGTCTGCCAATATGTCTTAATTCTTCTGTTAGGCGAAGAGAGCTGGTGTAACCTGCATCATCCTACCGGCAGAAAACAGAAAGGACTTCTCAGACCTTGCAGAGTACATCAGGGAAGGGTTGGAAGTGCATTTTGTGGAACATTACAGCGAGATATACAGTATTGTTTTCTCTGGACAGTAATGAACAGTGCTGTGGTACAGTTTTATCCTTCGCCATAACACCAATAAGAAGACTCCCATTTCAGGAAATCACAAGCACACTGAATCAGATGCCAAATGAGGATTGTTCTTGTGTTTTTACCCAACAGAAGTCGCATGTGAAATGCTCCACAGGAGTTTGCGACAAATTGCCTCTAGTGTTGTGGTACATAAGATCAGAAAGTTCAAGTGCTTATTGATGGAAAAATCTTGCAGCTGAACCTTTGAAATATCGTCAAGTCCCTCAAGACACTGCTATCTCTGCTACGCAGCCTCTAATTACATTTTTTTTAATATTAATATTCTCAGCTTCTTGTCATCTTTGTAAATAATCGCCTTAAATGTATTCCCTTTAAGTCATTAACAATAAAACTATTATATAACAGGACTGGTGATGAGTGTATCCAATATTAAGCCACTTTAGAGAAACACTGTAGCTGTTTAAAACAGCATACCAATTTCCTTTTTACAGTAAATAAAGTAGTTTTATGGTTTGCGGCTTGCATACTTTCTATGAATTGAAAACCTGGATGAATGACTACATCTGTAAAAATAAAACATTTTCATTCGTTCAGGCCAAATTCAGAATCACATAAATGGAATATTCCGGATTGCGCTAAAGTTAAGCTCAGTCGACAGCATTTGTGGCATAATGTTGATTACCAGTAAATTTATTTCACCTCGCCCGCCTTAAAATAAGCAAAAATCAAGATTACAGTGAGGCACTTACAACGTAAGTCAATGGGGCCCATTTCTAGAGTGTTTAAATGCAAAAATATGAAGCACTTACATTTTCTGGTTAAACTATTACTAGAGCTGTAAAGTTGTCCAAACCGTCCCGGGATTACGTCATCATGACAACGAAGTTGTAAAATTGGATATAACTTAAAGAAATGGTTAACACATCTTGTGAATATACTTTAAGCAGTATTTTAACATTTACGTATTGGCATTTACTTCCATCGTAAGCGCTTCACTGTAACCCAATTTTTTTTTCTATTGATCAATGGAGGAACAAGTAAATAATTTTAGGTGAAAACCAATATGGACAAATGCTTTTGATTGAGTTTCACTTTGTATTGAACCAGGAACGTTCCTTTAAAATCGGATTTTGTGCAAGAAAGTTTCAGTATTGCGTACTTCAATTCAATACTATTTAAATATGCCAAAAAATAGTTATAGTATACGATTAAAAACGTAGCATGACTTTTTGTACACGGTCAGATTTTAAAATGCTAAATTGGAGTTTAAATTTCAGTTGACTTAAAAGAGCAACGTCAAGTGAAAATGTAGGATACTACCATATTAAATGTTTGTCATTGGATATTTAACATACTATTTTTTTGGAACAGCATTATACAGTGTATACCGCACAGTATGCTAGTTTTCCATTCGTAACATCCAATAAAGGATGACACCAAACTACTGTCTCATACATATGATTAAAAACACCCATCCAACATGCTTACAAAATGATCTGTATTTGGTTAACGCATCCGTATGGGATCCTTCAAAACAGAAAGTCAACAACAACAACGTCAGACATGTTTAAATAAGGCAAAGAGCCAAAATGCATGTTTTTACACACAAATTTATTTGTCAAACTACAGGTTACTCCTTCTTGGCAGCAGCTTTCCTCATTGCGGCCAGAATGTTGCTGAGCTCTTCCCTCTTTCTCTTGGCGCGGATGTGAGTTCCCACCTATGTAGAGAAATACTCCAATGAGAAACACCAAAAAGCATCTAATGTTGCATTATACAACTACATGATGGAGCTACATACCCTACCTTAAAATCAGTTTTATGTCTAGGAAGTGTTTAACCGATCCAGTTTAGTGGTTTCAGACCGATATATTAGTGGAAGAACATAAAAGGTCATTGTTGTCCCACTTCTGTCTACACAGTTTACAAAATAGTACAAATATTGCCTTGAGACACTTAAACCCAAATTGCGTCTCGAAATAGTGTTTTCTAAACAACCAACCATATAAGAGCGTCACTATGCAAGCAATGGAAAACTACACAAGCAAAGCGTTGCTGACGAAGAGCACATACCCTTTTCTTAATGAACTTGAGGGCACGCTTGTCCTTGGACACCTTCAGCAACTCCATAGCACGTCTCTCATAAGGGGCGAAACCGCACACCTCGCGGATCATGTCGCGCACAAACTTGGTGTGTTTGGTCAGACGCTGAAACAAAAGAACAAAGCAACATTAGTTAACATTGTGTTTACATGGCACTCGAAAATAATCGTGTCATTCTACACGTTTGACTTCAAACCGTGAAGAGGCATGCGCACGCGATATCAGCGCAGGAACATTGGATAAGCCGGTAAGAATGGCAGAAAAGGTATTTACATGCACGTGAAATCGCAATAATGGGCAAAAATCTACCAGTGTCGATCGTTTATTCTTACGCTGTTGATGCAAAAATGAACACTTTTACGCATTTACGTGACCACACACACGTTGTCGGCTTATTAAAGAAATATTCCGGGTTCAATACAAGTTTAAATCAAACGACATCATTTCCAGCCCTCCTAAAAAAAATACATAAAATTTGAGGTTATAGTGAGGCACTTACAATGGAAGTTTGGAAGGTTCAAAGTCAGAAATGTGAAGCTCATAATTTTATGAAAGCACTTACATTAACTGTATTATTTGAGCTGTAAATCGTCATTTTAGAGTTTGTTGACATTATCATCATTGCAATTAAGTTGTAAAACTAGCTTTAACTTTACACAGATGTGGTTAGCAAGAGATAAAGTAAAATCGTGTTAACACACATATTGTTTAAGTCTTGTGTCTATACTTTTGAAACAGTGAGTATTTTAAAGTTTACAGATTGGCCTCCATTGACTTCCATTGTAAGTGCTGGAAGAAACGCTTTAGCCAATAGTGACATGAACGCTACTTACAAAACAAATGCTTATCTCAAAGTCACCAGAATTGAATGCTTTGGTGTTTTTTAGCCAAATGAAATAAAATAAGTTTGACAGGGGAGCATGCCCCCAGTTCCTCCTAGATCCAAGGTTTATTATGCAGATTTCTGTGTACCCACAGATTAAACCCTGCAGGTGCCTCTGATTGCAACTGTATATATTGAGGGATGCCATCAGGATCTTGGTTAGGTCAGCAAAACGTTCACTTCAGAGTCACAAGTCCGGTAAAGATTACACAAAAAAAATACATCTCTTACAAAGATGTGCTGATATATATCGTTCATTAGAAAATAATTAGGGCTGATTTTTGATTTTGTTCTATTTAAAACTATATCATGAAACACACATTCAAAGAGATCAACAGGAATTTACAACTTCAACTCTCACAAGAACAAGTCAGATGTGTACTCACCCCTCTCCTGCGGCTGTGCTTGGGCTTAGAAACGTTTTTGGTCACTGGGTGGCCTTTGTTAAGGCCAACAGCCATAGGATACCTGATGGCCATCTCTGTGGAGAACAACATACATGTGTAAATATACACTTAATGGCATAGGCTGCATATGTTCTGAAATATGGTCTATAGAAAAGCCCAGAATCACTGTACTAATATTTCATGACTAGAGGTAATATATGGTACAGTTCAAAATCACAAATGTAGTTTTGTTCACAATGACAGTGCTTGAGAAACACATCACACAAGCATCAGAACGCTCTGCTGTATCTTCTCGTAAAGAACATCTCTAAAACACACGAACATAACGTAATCGGTTCACAATAACAGCTGGATATCACTTATTATCGTTTAACCGTGCATATGAGACCATATCTATGATGATTTGCTCCAAGATGTAATAGATATCAGTCGGATTTTACAAATTATGATTCTCCGGCGGTTCATACCTGCGCTTTGCTAATGGCGTCCAAATCGGAAGGACCACAGTCAGGCGGAAGGTGCGTATTTCAGACGCGACGGAAAATAAAAACTCGCGGGAAAATATATGGCGCAACCTGGAGGTTTGCACGCGAATTTTTTTTATGTATTTATTTTTACAATTTTTATAACTGACGTATATGTGAAGTTTACAATTTAAAAAAGCACTTACATAAATTCCTCTGTTAAAACTAATGTATTATTTGAGCTGTAAAAATGTTAAATCAACATTTTTACAGTCGTTCTAGTGTTTGTTGACATTATCATCATGGCATCGAAGTTGTAAAATTGTCTATAACTTTACACAGATGCGGTTAGTAAAAATTTGTATTACACTAAAATCATGTTATAACGCATATTGTTTACGTCTTGTGGCTATACTTTTAAAATAGTGACTATTTTAACGTTTACAGATTGGCCCCATTGACCTCCATTGTAAGTGCCACACTGGAACACAGATTTGTGTTTTTTTTTTTTTTTTTAAGAACTGGAAGTTCAAGTAAAAAATACTTTTGTGGTAATCAGTATTATGCCGCAAATGCAGAGCTTAACTTGTATTGAACCCGAAATATTCCTTTAATGAAGAGCCATTTATTCTCTATTAATTTTAGATTAACTTAAAATCCTACTAATGCGCTGCCTGTTTGAAAATATTTTTAAATAGTATATATGAAACATAATTATCTAATGTATTTTGTCTAATATAGATTACTGAGAAATATGCATTTGACCTTCAAACTACAACTCCCATAATTCCTTTTGATTGAATTTTGGCGCGGGTTATGTTACCGGCCGCCATTTTCTTTTCACACCTCCGTTTCAAACACAGCCAACCACCAGCAGGACTACAAAAACACTTTCATCAAACTTCCGAACTATACTGGAAAACCGTTCCATCTACAACTCTGCGGCCACTGGGAAAACAGGGCCGAAGTGGAGCACTACTGCCTCGGGGAATGAGTTGTTTTGTTCTGAGGTAAAGTGGGTCTATAGAGTGAAGCGATATGGCGACTGCTACCCCGAGCCGCGAGTCCAGCCGCGCGAAACCCGCCCAAACGCCGCTGAGCCCCGCGCGCATCTCGCGCCTGCAGGAGAAAGAGGATCTGCGCGCGCTCAATGACCGTCTGGCCGTATACATCGACCGCGTGCGATCGCTGGAGCTCGAGAACGACCGACTGCTCGTCAAAGTGTCCGAGAAGGAGGAAGTCTCCACCAGAGAGGTACAGAGCAATACATTTTATTCGCTGTAAAATCTTTCCAGCATTATGCACACGATTCGTGGTTAAATGTATGATAAATGCACGTGTTTGTGTAGTTTGTTTATGTGCACTTTGTTGTTATTACATTTTAAGCTTTGAGGAAATTCTTTAAATATATATTTAATCTGTTTTAAAATAAATGTGCATATTAAATGAGAGTTTTAAGTTTATATAAAGTATCTACGTCTTTTAAAGTCGCGCGAGTATGCCACGTATTTTACTAATGCATCACGCGCCTAATAAATGTAACTTTGTATATGCAAAAACCATAAAGAAGAGTATTGATAGTATAAACATATATGCATGTCACGTTAGGATCATATATGTAATGTATAGAACAGGGAGGGGACACTAAAGTGCGGACATCTGGCTCTAATTTGTAGTATTTATCCCATATGCATGGAAAAAGACCCATAGATATACTTGTGTCAACTTCAAGACGTAGTACAAATTCCGAGTAACTTTGTGTGTTTTTATTTGACTTTTGGATATGGTGTTTGGGCGTTTTCCTGAACCTGTGGGAGGGGCCAAATGCTCTTTTCAAATTTGAATCTGATCACAACCATCTGCTCCCCTCTTTGTTTTGAATAGAGACCACATCAAACCCCCCATCATAAATCAAAACATCAAAAAAGTAAATGGCCCAATATTAAAAGTTGTTCTGTAGTTTATTAATACAGATAAATAATTATGCATGATCTTTTCATGCACTTTTTGACACGTGCACACTCAGTAGTTTGAGCTAAAACTCTGCTTGCTTGATATATTTGCAGATAGGTGATACTTTTTAATTGGAGATCAGCTTTAAAACGTTTTGTAAGCAGGTTTGAACTTACTTTGAATCTTGCAATAGTCCTGAAATCTCTCATCTCTGATTTTTAATCTTTAATGCCAAGCTCAATTTGTTTATTGGGCGTAACGCAACGTGTTGAGCATGTTTTATGGGTCAAGGGCAAGTAGTTAAACCTCTAACCGATGGTCTGTTTTGTCATTTAAGGTGTCAGGGATCAAGTCTCTTTACGAAGCCGAACTTGCAGATGCCAGGCGTGTTCTTGACGAAACCGCTCATGAAAGAGCCAGACTACAGATCAATCTAGCAAAAACCAATTCTGATCTCGAGGAGGTCACCAAGAAGTAAGTATTCCTGAATTTGAAGCACAAAATTGTTTTTGACCTTCCGTGCATGACAGATTTTTAACATGGGGTCTTTAGATTAATCTTGTGATATGAAGGGGCCAGATAAGTGGATTGCCCCAACCCCACCCACCCAAAGCTTAAAGTCGGAACTTAAAGCTGTATTTAAGGTCGGCTTTACCTGACATAAATCTGGTTCCATCTGCTGCTTTGAATAATGCGACCAAATGAACATCTCTACAAAGCATTCTCAGGCTATTAACAGCTTTATTTTGGTTTGTTTTACATTTACCTAGAAAATTGCACTTGCATGAGTCACAGAAGTTAAGTTTCAAACTTTGGCTTTAGTTTATCCCATGGCTAAGGAACGCATCCAAACAGGAAGTGTGTTGCTATGTGGGTAACTGCTTCAACCACAAGTAGTGTTACATTATGATGTAAACGTATATTTGTCACACAGATTTCAATAGTTATCATCACTATTGCTATTGCTCATACTTGCATTTAGGGATTTTTCAAAAGCACTGTGTGATTTAACTTTGGTTCGCCAGACTTTTAGCCATTTGTGCTTTGCTATTATACATCAAATCGCATGGCTTTATGAAAACGATGGGCAATTTTTATTTGCACTTGGGTTTTTTTATCCTCCCCAATTTGGAATTCTCAATGCACTCCAAGACTTCTTGGTGGTATAGTGACTCTCCTCAATCGGGGCGGCGGTGGACGAATCTCAGTTGCCTCCGTGTCTGAGACCGGCAATCCGTGCATCGTTTTACCGTGGTGACGTAGCACGTGTGGAGGCTTCACGCTATTCTCCATGGCATCCACGCACCCCACCAAGAGTGAACAGCATTATAGAGACCACGAGGAGGTTACCCCATCTGACTCTACCCTTCCTAGCAACTGGGCTAATTTGGTTGCTTAGGAGACCTGACATAAGTCACTCAGCACCCCTGGATTCAAAATCACGACTCCAGATGTGCTAGTTGCTGAGCTACCCAGCCCCCACTTGGGGTTTTTAATGCTAAAAGGATTTAATATCACTTTGCCATTTCTTTTGAGAGTCTCTTGATTAAAGATTCAAATAAGTTTTTTTACAATAAGTTTTTTTTTAGAGAAATGTTTTTGCAACTGCTTCATTCAAGATTTAGATGCGTTCCAAGATCACTTAACAGCTATGTTCTCGTGAATCGTGATATTTACTTCTTGACATTTTTTTAAGCTTCAAAAAGAAGGATGGAGATCTCGCTTTGGCTCTGGCTCGTATCAAAGAACTGGAAGCTCAGTACAACAAGAAGGAAGCGGCGCTCAACACGGCCCTCAGTGAAAATGGCACGCTTTCTGCAGAACTGGCTGACCTGAAGGCTCAGCTGTCCAAAGTAAGTCATTTTATTCACATTTCTTATACATCACTATTGAGGTCTTCAGAACGGGGTGTAACTGATGTGTGTTTTTGCCGTTCCAGGCTGAAGATGCTCACGGAGTGGCCAAGAAACAGCTGGAGGCGGAGACTCTGATGAGGGTGGACCTGGAGAACCGCTGCCAGAGTCTGACAGAGGACCTGGAGTTCAGGAAGAGCATGTTTGAGGAGGTTAGTGCATTTAACTTGTAGTTGACCAATATGGCGCACAATTATATAGTGTGTGTGTGTGTGTATATATATATATATATATATATGTATGTATTGCAACAGATTTTTGATAACTTTGCAAATTTATTAAAAAGAAAAAACCTGAAATATCACATTGACATAAGTATTCAGACCCTTTGCTATGACTCTGAAATTTAGCTCAGGTGCGTCCCATTTCTGTGGATCATCTTTGAGATGTTTCTACACTTTGATTGGCGTCCACTTGTGGCTTATTTAATCGATTGGATATGATTTGTAAAGGCACACACCTGTCTATCACAGCTGAAAATGCATATCAGAGCAAAAACCAATCCATGAGGTCAAAGAAACTGTCTGCAGAGCTCAGAGACAGGATTGTGTTGAGGCACAGATCTGGGGAAGGCTACAAAAAAAAATGTGGCTGCATTAAAGGTTCCCAAGAGCACAGTGGCCTCATAATCAGGGTTTCCCGCAGCACTTTGAAACTAAGGCGGCCGCCTAAGCAACACACGCCTGCCGCCTTAACTACGTCGTCAAAAAAATATATATGAGCGATATTCACCGTGTTACTGTGTCCTGTTTTCTCCCTTTCCATCTTTAAATATGTGATAAGCCTTCGTGTTCGCTTCAGTCTCGTTATCAGCGTGTTCTTCCACAGCGGCGCTGAGCGTGTGTGTGTGTGTTCATCTGAACCTAATTGGTCTGTCACTGCTCGTCAATGTCAGAATATTTGAGATGACCAATCAAATCAAAGTAGGCGGGCTTTATGTTCACAGCGCGAATTTTAGCAGAGCGACTCGACAGTAAAGGAGCGAATCGACGCGCTTCAGTTTACGGTCGGTCTAGTGCGAGATAAGATGTAAGTTGCTAAACTAAACATTTGCTATTTGACAGTTTTTTTTAGGTCATAAATGTTAAACGTATCACAAAAATAATCAGGCAAATTAATAAACTTTTGTCTATTTTTGCCATTTTGAACTGAAAATAGACCACTATGTGACGTGACTGATGTAATGTAGCCTAATAAATAATTTACTGTCATTGTGAGGGGACAAGACACATTAACCAGGGTACCCGCAGGATCTTAAAAGCATTGAAAAATAATCTCAATTTAAGGCCTTAAAAGCCTTGGATTTGGTATACAAAGTGTTGGATTTCGTTACAAAGGTATTATATATTTTTTGCCTTTACTAGGATTAAGTTCATACCATAACAAAATTAACTGTTACTAATGCAGGCTAATTAAAACTTAATGCAACGTTGAGTGCATCCCGCACTCCACGTCATAGCAGAAAGCGCGAAAGCGTGCGCACCATTACTATGGTTACTAGGCAAGTGAATTGCAGAACAAGATAGTAGCCAAGCGTAGTTTGTCGTCTGAAGTGGGAACGTTTCAGTTTAATGCCAGAATTCAATAATTTAAACCCCAAATCAGAGCTTTTCTGTTAAAAGAACATGTTTTCTACCCGGTCTTTTCAATAGTATCTGGCAATCATGCGCGGCGCTCTCTAACGCAAGAAGCGCGGATGATCTGAAAACAGACGAGCTGGAGTTCAGCAATCTTCATTTGAGATTGTCAACTTAAATTGAAGTGTCATTCAGTCGGCCTGTGTTCTGTCACGAGCCGCTTGCGCTGTTTGTGCGAACAAAATGCAGCCTGATATCCCAGCGGTGTTTTTAATGTTGATGCAATGTTTCCCGAATATCCACACGATTTCAAATGTGACATTGATTTTATACAACAGTTAAAAAACAAAACAAAAGGGTAACATTAAGTGATTTACTATATTTAAAACAGTATAGTCAGGCTTATTGCTCAATTTTGCAATGAAATCTGTGGCTTTGAACGAATCTTAATTTGTGTCAGGAGTTATGCAATTCCAAATTACCCCCCCCCCCCCCCCACCACCACCTTAACTAACACATTTTCTGCGGGAAACCCTGCATAATTCTTAAATGGAAGAAGTTTGGAACAACCAGGACTCTTCCTAGAGCTGATCAAACTGAGTAATCGGGCCTTGGGTAAAAGAGGTGACCTTTGTTAGAGCAAATAAAGACTAGCTTGTGAATTCTTCAATTATTATTGAGCGCTGTTCTCCTATACCATTAGAGAAACTTATGATCAAAGGTCAGTTCTAACACTAGATGTGAATGTCTCATGCAGGAGGTGCGCGAAACTCGTAGACATCGTGAAAAACGCATGGTGGAAGTGGACACGGGCGTGCACCAGGACTATGAGTTCAAACTGGCGCAGGCACTGCAAGATCTGCGCAAACAGCATGAAGAACAAGTGCAGATCTACAAAGAAGAGCTACAGCATACCTTTAAGTCCAAGGTAACCATCATTGTGTGCAAGTATGAGATTGTATGTTTGTTCAAACTGTATTGTGCCACTTGCTTGGATGATATCTTTATTTAGCTGTCGTTACTGGAAAAGTAGAGCAGAGTGAACCGTAAGTGCGTCTTTTCTACACAGCTGGATAATGCTAAGCTGTCGTCTGACCAGAATGATAAGGCGGTGCTTAGCGCCCGTGAGGAACTACAGGAAGCCCATATGAGAATCGAGGGCTTGAGCTATCAACTCAACGCTCTGCAGAAACAGGTACAAACACCCCACCATTTACCATCTTTATATCCTTTGCCTCACTATCTTGCATACTATATAGTACTTGAAGGGCATTATAGCAGTGTCCCAAATCATAGTAGTTTCAAAATAAGTCAAACAAAGGTGACCAAGATATTTCACCTATTTCCTATGTACCTAGTGAGGACTTAACGCAATAGACATGTTCTCTCTTTATTGTCTTTTGTATTATTTCATGACATTGTTTAAATTTGCCGATGCAGGGCAAATTTTCTTCCAAAGTTGATGGTCTCTTTGGCAATGATATATCATGTGACGGATGAGTTTGGCAAATTAAAAGGATTTTGAGCCTTTTTCTCAGTTTCAGTGTTTGAGTAGTTTGTACTAATTTTGACTTTTAAAAGCAAATGTTATAAATCATTTAGATCAATTTGCGTCACACACGTGAAAACCTAAGTATACTTTGACCTTAATGCAAATTTCTATTCCTGTAGGCGTCTGCCGCTGAGGAGCGAATTCGCGAGCTGGAAGACATGCTGTCTAGCGACCGAGACAAGTACCGTCGTCAGCTGGACTCTAAGGAGCGTGAGATGGCTGAGATGAGGGACTGCATGCAGCAGCAGCTTAATGAATACCAGGAGCTGCTGGATGTCAAACTGGCTCTGGACATGGAGATCAACGCTTACAGGAAACTGCTGGAGGGAGAGGAAGACCGGTAAGTGTCCACATTCCTGAAGAGTCTTCTGTCAACACACACCTGCTGCTAGAGACTGAAAGATTAGATGGCTGGAAAAATAATTAGTCCTATGTTTCGAGTCACTCTTGAAGAATTATACAAAAATGACAAGAATGTGTGGCTGTGTTTTCAAAATCTAGTGAGCTGCCTACCTAGACAGCATTATTGGACATCAAAGGTAAGTGTCTAAGATAGGCAGATAACTAGGATTTGAAATGTTCTGATGCCAGGGGCCTGTCTATGGGCATTGCTCACCCTGAAGCTTTGTCTGCCAACCCAAACAGAAAATCTTAGGATCGCTTCCCCAATCCCCACCATTCTAAGTCAGCCGGCGACCAGTCGCCCACCATATACAGCCAACCCAAACATCACGTCCTGGTTACGCCACTATCTGAGGCAAATATGACGGCTAAAAATGTGGTCTAGCTAGGCAGCTCTCTAGGTTTTATAATGCTTGTGAACATAGCAAGTAGGCAGCTTGCTAGGTTTTAAAAAACATTCAGATTCAGCAATGGCTAAAAATACTGTGTAGGTATTTTTCTTACTAGGGTTTGAAATGCGCTTGAGTGCGCCCAAGAAGGTAAAAAAAAATGCTGTCAAATTGTGGCAATGCACCTCTGATGCCTCGTTTTGGTTTGAAGCTTGTTTGAACATGCTTGAACGATGCCTTTAAATGCTGTTCTATAACATGCTGTTCTTGAGGCTTTAAATCACTCTGTGATTGCACTTGTCTCTCGCTGCTTCTGTTCTTCTAGCAGACTAGTTATTATTGCTTAACGGCATTGTGTCATCTTCACTGACACTTGCATCTTGTAACGTGCTCAGGAATGTTCCTCAGATCCATTTTACATTATTGCACTTCATACTTGACATTCTCAAAGTGCCGAGTAAGGTAGGTTGTAAAATGTCACACTGGAATGCTAATAGTGTTGTCCTGCTATTTATGAGCAAACGGACAGCTGTACAGTTGCAGGAAAGACCTGAGACATCGTTGTTATTAGACAGTTGAAAATAAGTAGAATATGAGGCAAGAGAGCTCAGTTAGCTTGAAGCAACAAGGAAGACCATGAGGCAGCTAGACCATCTTCAAGATTGAGACAAGATAAAAACAGACAAGAGTTGAGACATTTGGACAACGTATGATATGAAGGAAAGGTAAGAAAGCAGTGCATTTGCATAAACTTTTTTTTAGTGGTGCGGTCCACTCATCGTTTTTTCTCACTTTTATTTTGCTCATGGTTTCATGTTTGGCGTTGAAAATGAAATCTCCGTTCCCTGTTCTCTAGGCTGAAGTTGTCCCCCAGCCCGTCCTCACGGGTGACGGTGTCCCGCACTACAGCGAGCAGTACTAGTTCTTCACGTACCACTCGTGCAAAGAGAAAGCGCGTGGAACTGGAAGGCGAGTCTACCGCTGCCCCTAAATTTCAGATCAACCAGGAGGCAGAAGCTACAGGCAATGTTAGCATTGAGGAAATCGATCTGGAAGGAAAGTCTGTCACCCTCAGGAACAGCTCTGATAAGGTAAGAACATTTATCGACAAGATGTAAACTTAAATGACCCCATTTGCGTCTTATTGGTAATCAACATTGACATGCTGTCGATTGAGCCTAACTTGTTTTGAAATCTGAACAACTTTAACATGGCAATGCAGTATCTACTTGAGATCTGTGTTTCATCGCTTTTTATTTTAACTTAAGGATCAATCTCTGGGCAGTTGGCGACTAAAGAGACAGAATGGAGATGAGGATGAAATCGTATACAAGTTCAGCCCCAAGTTTGTCCTGAAGGCCGGTCAGAAAGTAACGGTAAGCGAATGAAACCAAATCTTATTTTGTTTAACATTTCTTGCCATTGATGCAACGTTGAACTATGTTCGGATTTGACATTGGAAGGTGTGGAGTGCCGATGCTGGCGTGTCCCACAGCCCCCCCACAGACCTGCTGTGGAAGAGCCAGAGCTCCTGGGGCACTGGAGAAAACATCCTCACCTCATTGGTCAATTCAAATGGAGAGGTATGAATTCCTACGAACTGACTGTTTGTTAATTAATGCTTAATAGCCTTGAATAAAGAAGCACAAATAACAATCATTCTGTACTTTTTACATGTATTTTGTACTCTAATATTAACACAAACTTCTGCTTCCAGGAAGTGGCTAAGCGAACTATCAGGAAAAGTGTTGTAGAGCTCGAGAATGGTGATGAGGAGGAGGGAGACTTTGGAGATGAAGATCTTTTCCATCAGCAGGTTAGTTAATGCTTTGGCCATCCATTTCCTTTGAAGAGCAAACCAACTTACTTATGCTACTTCTAAGTCTTGTTGGAATGGTATTTACAACGTAAGCGCACATAAATACCACCATGTTGCTATTCTCAGTATGGAAACTGGACTTTCTTTCAGCCCCGAGTTGGGGAAGTTTCAAATATAGTATCATGGTGGGAGCTAATTAGTATTGGTCAGAATTAAGTTTCATTATAAATGTTGACTGCACAATTTAGTTTGTATGCATTGTATGTACTGTTAATGAAGAATAGTGCTAAAGCTAGCCAGAAATACTACTGATTTAGCTGGTTAATGAGGTGAAAGGCTTGTACAGCAAAACTAATAATCCATAATCTTTCATTTTGTGACAAAAAAATGATCTATTGACATTTGCTTTTTTATTTTCAGGGTGACCCAAAGACCCAATCTAGAGAATGTGCCATCATGTGATGAAGCCGTTTGCCTTTTAGTATTTTCCTTCCCTATTATTCAGTCTTTTGTAGAGCCACTATTTTTTATTCTTTTAAAATCATGATTTCTTACCACCCTTTCTTATTTTTATGGACCTCATTTGTAAAGCCAGTTAATCATGAACTGCAGTAGACGATGCTATTGTTTCCAGCTGCAGTTTATCAATGAATAGTCTTTCTGCCGTTTGACGTAACATACAGCTTGTCGAAGGAGTCGGAACACTTCTGAATGGCGGCAACCTCCCATTAAGGACTGCCTGCATTGCGCCATTAGACAATGAGTCAAAATGATCTGAAATTAGCCAATGACTAAGGAATCTGCTTATTCATGCAAATGATTAATGCATATTCTTGTTGTTGTGGGGTTATGAATGGGGGGATTATTATGGGATACTCTGACGTGGAGTTAGCTCCCTGATTTATGTTTTGTAGTGCACTATAGCACGTAACTGACAGCTATCGCTTCGCACACCTCTTGTTTTTCACTTTGCCAACCAGTTGAACAGGGTGGAAATTATATTGAATTGCATTTAGTTGACATTGAAGTGATTACACATCCTGAGTACTTCAAAAAAAAACATTGGGGTTGTTAAAATTGAATAATCATGTGTATCGATGAATGCTTTACATAGTATTATGAATATTTAAATAAGTGAGTGTTATGACATTTTTTAGATCTCTCTATCCTAAATGGCTAAAAGAACTTGAATCATGCAATTCAACATTAATACACACAAGCTGCATTGTGCCGAGAAATCATGTCGAATTAAAACACATCTATAGTACATCTACTAAACACCGTAATTTGAAGCATTTCGAGTTTACCAATGTCTTTTACTGTTGGTTTGATTTGAGTTCATTTGATCAATGATCATTTAATTCTGCACTGAATTATGACGCTTCGTTTTGTGCTTTTCCACTATCGGGCCAGTGTGAGCCAGAGCTATTAACTGACCAGCCGGGCCAATAGCATCAGACCTCAAACCGCAAGACCAAAATCGATCTGCATTACCACCATCTGGCTAATAGCCCTGCAGCGTTGCCCTAAAACCAGCCCTTTAAACGCCGACCTGGTGCCAGCGTCACTCACCTTGCCCATTTCATAAGCAAAAGGGAAGCTCAAGCTGAGGTATTATGTTATCTAGAATATCGAGTTTATATTGAATGTAAACATTAGCTAGCTAACAAGATAAGTTAGCACAGACTGTAACTGCCGTGGTGTCCCGAGTTGTCTCTCCACTAACAGCGGGATGTTGTCCCAGCACACCGATATGAAAGTTAATCGAGCCATGGAACGCAATTTCCTTGGGCACCGATTTGTCCATTGTACGTTTTAACGGATTTGTACTGTGCCCGCATTTTTTCTTACATTTCTTTACTGAACCTGGCAGGGCAAAGACCACTGGCATCCCAGGGGAGGCATGATGAAGCCCCAGAAGTGATATTGGAAATGCAACTGGCCATGGCACGCACTAGCACGCCCTCATTTGGCCCATTAGTGGAAACGCGGCTATTCAGTGCTTATAAAATCAGACCAGAATCAACATGCTAATCGTGCATTCAGACCAGAGGGTTCGAGAGAGCATCAAATCGACCGGAAGTCATTCATTTTCTATGGCAGTCAGCGCCTCTCGGCGGCGCATCTTGGGCATTGTGGCCGTCAGAGGAAAGTTCAAGTGTGGGCAACATTATTGTGCTCCGCTCTAGCAAAGTCTAGAGAACACAATTGTGTAAACTTTGGTTCCCACCAAACAATAGTTCCGAAGACATGATGGAGAAGAACTAATCATTGCCGTGGCGGCTTTTCCCGTAATATACCTCTGTCCCTGTTTGCTTACAGGGATATATTTTATTTTGGTAACAACCATAATTTTAATTACGTTCTGCCATCGATCGATTTCTTTCACGCTTAAAAGATTTCATGAGGATATACGCTACTTGTGATAGGTCAGCAGATAGATACCGGTCGACATATCTGGATGTTTTGTGACCCTTTAAATATGATTTACAAAATCAAGCAATCAGAACGATCGTTGCCGCCTTTTTCAACTGAGTCAGAGCGTCCACGAATCTTCGATAGCGTTGTTGGCAGGTCAGCCAGAGCTAATTTTGACGCTCTCGCCGCCTCTGGTCTGAACACATGGTCACAACAACACGGACGCTTTGTGACGGTAACCAACGAACAATGAATAAATATTGAGACTTAATCAAACCAATTCGACTTGATTTCCTGAGACACTCTAAATAAATGGATCAATATTTGATTAAGTATATAGAAATATTTTACAGTATCTGTCAAAACCAGTGAGTAATCTATTCTTCCACCCTGTTGGTTCTGTTGCATTTTACATATTTAAAGCTGTCTCAAGTAAAAACAAAAAAAAAATTTTGCTCTGTCAATTATGCATGCAGCGAATATTTTTTTTATATACAAGTTAAAATGATGATCAGAGACTGCTAATGAATCTAAACGGCCACTGAGCATTAACGTGACCTCTAGGGATACACCAATTCTACCGACAAATTATCTACGTTCTTATTTCCTCACGGTTTTTTAAAACCCTAGTGCAAAATAAATCTCAGTGCTTGCATTGGAAATGTAGAATGTAAATCGGGAAATATATCACATGCAGTGTGTTCAAAAAATTGACCTGTGAAACTGATTTTTAATGGATTGTTTTAGGTTCTGCAGTGCTTAACTATTGAGTTTTAATGGGGTATTTGTAATCAGTTGTGTTGACTTTTTTGGGGGTAATTTTGAAGATCTTAGGCGAACGGAATAAGTGATGTTTAATTACCTGATAGTGTATCCAGGATCAGTGCGCGTAAGAATCTACACACAGATTTGTGTCAAAATTAGCAAGTGAAATTGTCTTTGCGTACATTGGTGACTTGGCCTCTGAGCTAATAAAATCTACCTTTTTTGTTTTTAATTTACTTCATGAAGGGAAATTTTTCCTGCCAAACTCTATTTCTGTGAATTTAAATGTAGTTTTTTCTTAAATGCTGTGTAACACTGTTTTCATAAGGGATCATGTCCTTATTCTTTCAGGTTTTATTAGACAGGGCTGTGACTGATGTAACGGGTACAATGTGCTTTGATTGATTTTCTACACAATTGTCAATCTTCATTGGAAATGTTGTTATCTACTGTAAAGAAATTGCTATTTGAAAAACCATCAAAAGTACCGAAATGTGAGTTAAAGGCTGCAAAAATTGAGCCAAAAGTAAATTGAATAAATGTGAATTAAATTTGTGATGGGGTAAAAAAAACGGACCTTTTGAAGGGCTATAATAGGGGAGGGCGCATGCCAAAAGTGTCTGTTTTTTTTTTACCCCGTCACAAATTTAATTCACATTTATTCAATTTAAATAATTGTTTTTTTTTACAATTTACACAAGGTTTTAAAAGAAACAGACCTTTTGAAGGGCTATAATAGGGGAGGGCGCATGCCAAAAGTGTCTCATTCATTGATCTACGTTATTTTCATTTCATACTTCATTTTGTTTTTGTAAGCAATATCCAATAAATGTTTTACATATTAGTTGTTTCTAATGGTGTTATTGAGTACAAATGTTGCATCTTGTTACTCGACACTTCTGCTAACGCTTCTTGTTGATTGTGCAAAGCGGTTTATCAAATATATTTAGCAAATTTTAAGATTTACACATTTCAATTTCATAAAACTCCATTAAATGAATTGTGATGTTTTAACAAAATACCAAAAACGTACAATATTTAGGGTTTACGTTTTTATTATTAAAGGTTACTCAATTTAATTTGATAGAAATATGTGTTATGATATTGAAATCTTTAAATCTAAAAAAATTATGAAAATAAATGTATTTTAAGAATCTCAAAAAATGTCAGTAAATGTCTATTAATTCGTCTGTCAGTGAAACTTTAGTACATAAAGCTTTACATTAAGTTTCTCTTCGTTAAATTTAACGGCAATTAACATGAACACTTATTTTACAGCACGCATTAATGTTGTTTTTTGATTTCCACATGTCAGTTGTGGAAACTGACATGTGGACCGTTTGACAACCCATTTCACCACTAGGTTGCGCCACACTCTTGAAATATCAATTCAATCGCAGTTTCGTTATGCGTTCACTCAAACGAAAGAAGGCCATACACTTGCACTCCATGACCTCTATATGTTTGCACTGTTTTGCACAACTCTAAAAGCTGTAATATTGTGTGCAGCATCTGAAATGAGACCACAGCTCATCTTCAGTCCAACCTCCCTCTGCTTTTCATAAGAAAGGTCTTACAGTGCCGAAGCGTCACGTGTTGGCACCAGACCTCCCACGCACACCTCAATTTCTTCTTTTCCTACTGACTGTCTGTCATTAGTGCGCTGTGCCACTGCCGTGTCGTCTAGCCTCGTCTCTTTTGCTGGTGGGGAGGAAAGGGGTCTCTCCCTCTCCACTGACTTTCATTCTGTCTTTCATCCACCCACTCTCAATTACACATACACGCACACGCTGGCCACATCTCCCACACACTATCTCAACACCCACACTGTCTGCGCTGGTAGCCGGAGCGTGTTAAATACCCCGTGCTGGACATGTACCAGATGTCTCTGCCTCTTATCGGTAAACAATTCAGTGGGGGAGCTTGTACCAATCATTGCTAAATTCCTGATATTACATTTGTTGATGTTATTCAGTAGAGTCCTGCAAAATGTTTGAAAAGGGAACCCATCAAACCCCATCAACTGTGGTACAGAGATGTTGGTACAGTGGTATTTACATGGCACTACAGTCAGGGGTGGGAAGGTTACTTTTTAAAAGTATTGCACTACAGGTTCCAGATTACATGCAGTAAAATGTAATTTGTAATGTATTCTGTTGGATCACTCAAGGTGACCTAAATACTTTGGATTACTTCTAAAGCACTTGATTTGACTAAAGTAAATAAAATGTACTTGTATTAAAAAAAAAAAAACATTATCAGAAAAAAGCCTAAATATCGAATGCAGGTTTGCTAAAGTAAATTTAGCATGTTTTATGGATTAAAATTATTATTATTTTTTTTAAAGATATTTTTACAGAAAAACAATGTTAAGAATTTTTGGGGCTTGTGTAGCTCAACGAGTATTGACGCTGACCATCACACCTGGAGTCCTGAGTTTGAATCCAGGGCGTGCTGAGTGACTCCAGCCAGGTCTCCTAAGCAACCAAATTGGCCCGGTTGCTAGGGAGGGTAGAGTCACATGGGGTAACCTCCTTGTGGTCACTATAATGTGTTTCTCGCTCTCGGTGGGGCGCGTGGTGAGTTGTGCGTGGATGCCGCGGAGAATAGCGTGAAGCCTCCACACGCGTTCCGTCTCCGTGGTAACGTGCTCAAGCCATGTGATGAGATGCGCGTGCTGACATTCTCAGATGCGGAGGCAACTGAGATTCATCGTCCGCCACCCGGATTGAGTTACTATGCCACCAGGATTTACAGCGAATTGGGCAGAGAAAAAAATAAATACGATTTTGAAGTACATCTTTGCTCTAATATCAAAGGTCTTACTAGAAACTAGAAAGTTATGCTCCAAGGTTCATTTTTGTCAGAATTCATTATAAAATATAATCACGCCTGGAAATAGACGCATGTAAAAGGGTTACAAATGGTATTTTAGCTTAGCATAATGTTAAATGTTCACTTATTTACACAAGGTTAACTATTTCTGCTGCCCTCAAACTTCAAAACCTCACAGTGTGTCCACAACGAGATCCTTTTCTGACAAAAAATATGTAAGTATATGTACAAAAAACATTGCAGTATTATAGTAAATGTCCAAAAACATGGTAGTACCTTCATGATATCATTTACAGGGTTGGGGAGTAACGGAATTACGTATTTAAAATACAAAATATAAGTAACCGTATTCCGCTACAGTTACATTCCAAAAGTGTTTTGATCTCTGATTACTTTGCATTTTATTGTCATTTGTTTCATTTAATGTTTAGTCCTTTCAGATGGAAAACATTTATACATATAAATGATCCAAAGTGCATTTGAACAGCGGTGAAACACTTTCTTATGCGTTACATTCATACGAGCAGACAGAGAAGTACGTTTGGAGCAGAAGAAATAGAAATAAACCTTGTGTAAATTGTTAGCTTTACGCTAAGCTAAAATGCTATTTCTAGCCATTTCACATGCACATGTGACCAGACACGATCATATTTTATATCAAGAAAATTCACGTTGGATCATCATTTCTTTATTTATAGTTAGACCTTTGATATTAGGACAAAAGTTATATTCTTGATGACACCTTTTGTATTGTTTTACTGTAAAAATATCTAAAAATCCTTAAAACAAGAAACAACGGTGCATAAGATATTTCGGTTTTTCAGAGAATGTATTTTTAACGTGTATTTTGTCTGACTGTACTTGTTTTTATAGTCAAAACAAGTGGAAAAATAATCTACCAGTGTTGAAGAATTAATCCAAAGTATTTAGATTACATTACTGACCTTGAGTAATCTAACGGAATATGTTACAAATTACATTTAACTGTGGTACCAAACTATGGAACTTGTCCAAAAAAAAAACCCATGGAAGTACCATGTTATTATGCCAAAAAACTAAAATGGAGCCATGGGACCATAAAACGATGGTAGTACCTCCTTTTGGTGCTTTATATTAGTGGATTGTGGTTTTGAAAGGGTTAATCCGTAGTACACACTGCTTGTTTTTAGTTGTGAGTCCACGTCCAGCATCAAATTACTTGCTGACGCCAAGGCGAAAGAACAGCCTAGTTGTTTACTGCCACTGTCCTGCAGCAAATTGGTTTTAAAGTCCATCTGAATGCTATTGTGTTTTCTTTTTGTCACATTCCTGCAAATGTCCAGTTTGTACGCCCACAAACCAACTGACAGCCCACCCGCTGGGAGCAGAAACGGGGTGTCCGTGCCCTGCTGTTTACCAACAAAACAACCTTTTTGCAATTCCTTTCATTATTTTGCTCACTTTCATTTCACCCAATGCTTTGTTCCCCATCAGTGCCATTGACAAGTCACTGTTAATTATGTATTTCCCCAATACAGATCACCCAAGAGGATTTTGTTTCACAAATTAAAACGGTCTGATATTGTGAGAAAAGCCTTACACTGCCAAATGCTTCTTTTTCAAATTCCATTTTACCTTCCCAAGGTCCAATTTCAGAGTCCATCTGTTGAAAGGCTCCAAAAATAACACTTATTTCTTCCAAATCTAAATGTGAACCCAAACTTGAAATCGAGGTCTGGGATTTAGTAAAGGACCTTCATTCAAAATGGCTTGGTTATTCAATCAGCCAAAAGCATTTTAAAATTCTGTTCAGCTCCAAAGGTGCTAAAAATAACCTGACTCGAGAGCATGGCACGAAATCGTGCTGCTGTCACCTTCGACAGTTCTGCTTGTAGATAAGTTCTTTTTGGACAGAAAAACACAACAGTCTCCTAACCTTTTTAACCTAATCTCTCATCATGCCGATGCATGTCCTTGTTACTTGGCGCTGTGAAAGAACTCTTGAATGAAACCCTTTGTCCTGGATTCATATTATTTGTGCATTTCCCTTGTATTCTTGAGCACAGCACTTGACTGCTTTATGCTCCATTGCACAGTGGAGCTGACCTTGTGCACTGTGATGAGAGAAGTCGTTGTTTATGGCTCAGGTTTTAACTTTGAGAAAACAATTCTACAGAAACTGAAGAGAGCGTGTCACTGTAAAGCAGGGTTTACATCAAGTCAAGTAGGTTTCGAGTCTTAACTATGAAGTAAACAAAGTGCGACTTTTGTTTCAACAGGTTTTGCAGACTGTTCGTCTGTTGTAGCAAAAACCTACATGCAGCTTGCAAGCATTTCTTACCATTTCCCCCAAAGTTTCTGTATGGAACACATCTCTACATGCACAAGGGCGTTTTCTTTGTGTTTATTCTCTTTTGTGGGGAATATTTTAGATTGAATATTCACACTGGAGTCTTTCGCTTGTGTCCATTGCATAATGACCCAGGGTACTGGCTGAATGATACAAAAAATCTAACATTCACATTATATGATCTTGAAACACTAGGCATGCCAAAATAAACAATTTAATTATTCTTATATTTTCATGGATAATCAAAGATTAACCAGCAACTTTAATAGAGTACAAAAGAGGAGTCATGGGAGAAATGAACTGCCCATCTGTCTAAAAGTATTTTTCTTTGTCTCTCTTTATTTTAATGTAACAGCGTGTGTGGGAGGTTGGGTGGGCATTTAGATGGCTTATTATGTTTGTAAAGGGGACTGAATATTCTACAATCATTCATAAAAATAAATAAACGTATAAACGATGACAATTAGAAGCGAGTAGCCATTTCAGGGTCTTCCCCAGAATTGGATAATCCTCATGTAGTGACCTGAGGTTTAAGGGTTAGTTGACATTGACACCCCCGTGTTCCAAACATTTAGTGGGTGTGGGTCACGACGGCAGAGCTGCCTTGCAAGGCGCTATCCTGCCATTGGGGGAAACTTGGGGTTCAGTGTCTTGCCCAAGGACACTTCGCCACGTGGAGTCGTGTGGGCCGGGAATCGAACCGCCAACCCTGCCATTGGCAGCCGACCCGCTGTACCACCTGAGCCACAGCCACCCCAAGGACTTTGGAGCACATAAAATGCTCTTTTGTAATTTTTTGAGCTCAAAAGTGTCCATCCAGTGGTGAATTTTGGCATGGGCGGGCATCTTGGGGGGGCACGAGGCCCCAAGGTCAACAATTTTGGGGGCGTGTTGAAGCGGGTTTCACCCGGAGCACCAAACAAGCTAGAACCACTAATGTGTCCATCCCCATTTGCTTTCACTGTATGGTAAAGATCAGCATAAACACTCTGCCTAACATAATCTTATGATGACAGCATTTTTGTTTTTGCATTAAGTAACCATTTAAAGTGTCTTGCGCAAGGGCGCAATGGTGGCCGGTCTTGAACCAACAACCTTCCACTTTCTGGCACTGAGTTCTAGCTACTTCGCCACACCAATAAGGTATAGCACAAATCATTCACTAGTGTACAGAAACATTTTATAAAACCCCATCTCAACAGGGAACCGGACTATACACTGCTTAGATGAGTCTCACAAGGGAGCAAATTGAAAAATCTGGACTTCCAAAAATCAATTGCCCACCATGAATCTAATCAAGCTTCAATTTGACAGAAGAAAAGATACCAAACGCAGCGTGAGACAACCAGATCAAAGTGGCTCAAGTGTCTGTTGATGTCAGTATGTAAACGGCTTGTTCTGTAAGGTGTGAAAACAATAATCATGTTCAAATTATCTTAATTAGGACAAAATACAATGCATAATGTAGTGGGGTTAATATTATACCTAACGCATTAAGCACAGCGTGCTGCCCCGGCGAGGCTTGTTGTGCTTGGGATTTTAAATTGGAACAAACTGTGTCCTTTACTGCATTATCATGCCTCAGAGTTTCTGCCGCTGTCTGTTAGTGTTAATGACCGTTGTGGTGCCTGCTGTGCCGGAAGGCGAACAATGGGGCGAATGTCTGTGACATTAACCGCAAAGGTCTCGACAAATCTGGGTCATAATCCCAGAGACGCAGGTGCTGCAGGTAATTGGGTGTTGGAATCCCTGGGATTGGTCCGGGGAGATTCTTGGGAGTGTTTTGGCATTAGTAATCTGAGGAAGGGAATACTGGATCTTACTTGCAGTACTTTATTCTGTCGTTATTTGATAGAGCTTTAGACGGCAGTCATTATGTTTCAGGTGTCCGTCTAGCTGTCGGGTCCCAATGTTTTTTGTCATATGTACCGCAAGAGCCCATCGGTAAGGCTCAATACCAAACTTGACTTAAATGGCCAATCTGTTCACTAGACTAGCATAGACCGGCAGCCAGGTGTGGACACCAGCATCATATGCACCAGACTGCTTAACTAGCTTTATTAGCAAGACCTTGCTAGTCATCAAATTCTGCATGGCTATACTGTTCGATCAGCCAGACCAGCTTGGACATGCAAGGAGATTCTTGAAGATCTAAGCTGGTTTTCAGCAGGTTGCCCAACCTTTTTACAGATATTATAATGGTCTTAATCTTACAAATGATGAAAGAAGCACCTAATCAAACTTGTCCTCGACACAGTATTGTAACGTTAAACCCTAAACGCTTGGTTCTTGCTATAAGCTGGAGTCAGACCGAGTTCTGCATTTCAGTGAAACATCTCCAAAGGGCTTTGTTCCCAGATACATTTCTGCCAGCGTAAATTCAGAACAGCCTGATATCCACACATGTGGGCGCGTATCATCCGCAAGCACACAACCTCTTCCCTGCTGTTTGCTTTGACCGCTATAGTAGAACTGTGTGCATATGCACAGCGCTTATTATTGAAGCAACTGTCCCCCTCCCTAACCGTCAGACCAATTTTCTGCTAGTCTGTTTACCAGTGCAGGCTACACTGGTAAAGTAGAGGCTACTTTGAAACTGTAGCTTGTTAGGCTACAAACTAGTCAATGTAACTACAGTCAAGCTACCTTTTTGAAAAAGCACTTCACTATTTAAGTTACTGACAGAAAGTACCTAATTACATTGAAGCTACAGGCCAATATCTTTACTATATCTTTACATATAATTTATAATATCAGAGCTGAATAGATCCGTTCAGTCCTAGATTGAGTCATGGTTCCCTCCATTCTAATGGGCTTTTAGAATAGTGGTTTTTGGAAAAATATAGGCTATAGGAAAATACACTGTCATACCTCAAACGTGTGCTTTTAAAATGTTTCTACATCAAGACTTAATGTTATTCGCTTAATCATTCTTTAAGCACGTAATCGTAGCGACGAGCAAGAGACATTTTAGAGACAACTTTTCCACAAGTGTCAAGCAGTAAATAGCAAGGTCACTTCAAACTCTGCTCTCTAAACATTGAACCCATTGTTCATGTAAATATCCATGGCATTCCCATTGTTCACTTTACATAAACACCACAGTGTGCAAAAGCATCACCTTGGTAAGAGATTCGAGATTTTCAAATTCAAGGATCTGATGAGGATGCTTGTCGTTGTGGTTTAATTAACTTGAGTTCTAAACAGCACTGATAAATTGAGAGCTCTCAAAGCCATCTGGGAATGAAAGCCATTTACTAGTTCACTGAAGCAAAAAGCCGACCAGAGCAGAAGTGTACTGACAGCTCCAGGGATAAGACCTGATTTTCTAAGTTGTATGTAGAATATGACTGTGATTGCTGGGTGTGTTGGGGCATTTTCATTTAAATTGTCATTGTTTAAATGTTTAGAATATCAAATGAAAAAACATCCAATTTCATGCTTTTAAACTCAACTCTGAAACTAAAACTCTGCAGGTTTTTTCTTTAGTGCTACTTTCACCCAAGTTCAGCTCTGTGATATAAACAAATTCAATTAAATTCATCTCGAAGTACTAGGAAGCTGTTGAATCTCATTTGTAAATAAATTGGTCTCGGTTGGCTTACCTGGTTCAATCCATAAATTACTTGAATTATGTTTTCTTCAAAATTGAATGCACACGGTGTGACTGGACCAAGATGAACATTTCACGTAATCGGTGCATTTATTGTGTTGATTAACAACATTCTCCTTTACAAGGATTAGTATATCTTTATTTGAAAATTACATTGAGATTTTTGTAAACAACTTTCAAAACATTCCTAGCAACATTTTATATTCTCGTAAAAAAGTCATGTTTTGATTGTAATGATTCTGTCCTTGCTACGATGTTGTAAACCAAAAATCATTTCAAAAAACGTAATTTTCTCGTCCTCGTTTTGTTCCTGTATGACTTGCCTTCTTCTGTGGAATGCAAAATAAGTTGCAGAATGTCTGGAGTGCTCTTATTTCTAATGGGGATTGGGACTGTCGAGCTCAATAGATGGGAAAAAAAGCACCATAAACGTTGTCCATACAACTCTTGCGCGATAGTCCAAGTATTTTAAAGCCATACAATAAGTTTGTGTGAGGAAAAGACCGAAATTAATGCATTAATCATTGAAAATCTGTCCCTCTGATTTAGTTCCCCAATATAATTCACATTCAATTCAAATAAGATGTGTCAAGATGCAACTTGCTTGAATTGAGTAATGTAGAGGAATTATTTTCAGCTTATAAACATGAAAATAAAGGGTGCATCTCAATCAGTTCCCCAGCTCCCTATGTTCTGAACCAGTATATCATGAACACGAATTCGGGCACTGGCAAGGGTTTTTATCCACTGAATATTGGAACACTTGACTAAATCACCTGCGACACTATTACGAGTTTGTACATTAAAACGGCTGGTTTTAATCAACAAAGCTGCTTTATAAATGACACTGTCATGCATTTTCGTTGTAGATATTCAAACATAGTTTAATTATGAAAGATAAAGGACATAAATACAAATAGTTTATATAACTCTTAATGTTTAAAAGATTTTTTTCCTTTCACGGTCATAAACACATTTCATACAACATATCTTCTAAAGAGAAAATAAGGCTGTGACTTCATCATTTTACATTTGTGCTCATCTTCTAACGACTTGAAGGGCTTCAGATGCCAACATTTCAAGTACTGCCGAGTTGACATTTTTTTGAGCCTGATTTTGCTCGCCAACAGTTTTGTGGAGTTCGCCGACAAAAGCCTGAAATCGTAGGTAAACCGGAGCTCGCACCCTTGAGCGAAGAACGCAATTTGAGAGAAGCGGCGACGCGAGATATCTAGCATGTTAAATATCTGGACCTGTCTGCGACTCCAAATCGTGCAATGTGAAATATGTTTTGACTGAATACAACAGCAGCGTTGATCTACAGCCAATGAGAGAGCAAGAAACGGGGGAAGTTTCAGTGGGAGGAGTCCTGATGTACCTGCAACAGAACATCAACTAGCATGCGGTCTCAAAGTCTCATTGGAAAGAAGAAATGGCGGGAAAATTAGTGGAACATTTGCAGGAGCACCAGCACCTATTTGATGTTCCCTCTGAATTGTAGCACAAACGGTGGAGAAAGAGAAGAGTTGGAGAGAAATCGCCAATTCTCTTGGACAGTCAGGTCAACAAATAGGTCGATTTTTCAGTAGGAGGCACTTTTTCATATTGTAACCAATAAAATATATGATTAAAAACATGCACATCATACTCTGAAATGCATCACATATGATCATGCATTTGTTTTCGTATCTTTTATCACTTCTCGCATGTACTCTGTTGTGAAACGTAATTTGGAGTCCAGGCAGATTCGTCAATAGTGAAATGTTTTGTAACATGTTCACCCCTGTCACCGATTCCTCGTGTAATTTGAAAACGCGACGACTTCCATGACAAGACAGACAGTTGTGTAATATGAACGGTACCACGATCTGACGTCTTGAAAATGTATGTAGTGTGTAGGAGGCATAAGGGACCATAGTAAGCGGTGATGCTCCCTGGTTTTTACGGTGCATTCTGGGAGTTTTTAGGGAGCAAATGTTTCAGTGCACCATTGTAATTTTGCGACAGCCCTAGAAATGGCTGACTTTCCGATCGGTGCCCTGACTACTGAACAAGGGAGCTGACTGAGATGCACCCAAAGACTTTTGAAAAAGCACTCTGGACATTGTGCAATATAGCTTTCGAGTAAATTATGAAAAGAAAAGAAAAAAAAAAATCCTTTTTCCGATGAACTTACCCTGTATATTACCATCCTGATACAGTAAATTTGTTGATCTTCAAGTTCTTCATTAGTGTAAATCAATACTTTGGATTTATAACATCATACACGTTCCACAAGAATTCCACAAAACATACATTCAAAATCAATGTGAAGTTCTGCCTGTCCATAGCAGGTCATATGAATTCTCTTTAGAGTCTGTCTGTGAAGCTCTGGGCTGTAGTCGTAGAACAGTGCATTTTTCGTATCTCTTTTGAGTTGTAATGCTGTCTCAAATAGACCAGCTCTTCTCTGCTGAACAGTGTGACTTACTGGAGTGGAATAAACAATAGTCTGTAAATCATGTTTATGTGGGCAGAACTGTCAACTGGATACGTTCTGAACACAAACTGCATCACTTTTTCACCACAGATGTCACACAACATGCAACGTACAGTACGTTAGCTTACAAGAGTGAATCAACTCTATTCCTACGTGACTTTAAGATAAGACATAACTACAGCTTGGATGCACTGTTTATATCCGTCAATTATTTGTGCAGTTTTTTTCCCAATCTTTTTCATGTGAGGAAGTATCTTGTGTTGTTGAAGAAAACATGCTACTCCATCTCATAAGGACAATGATTTTCAGAGCTGAATGTGCTTGGGCATAAATGTTTCGCCTTCTTGCCTTGGTGCTTTTATTATACCATTCAAAATTCGTGTGAAAGCATAAATCCCCTCTGTTGCTTTCAGATTATCATTGGCAGGAAGGGCTTTCCTCGTGTGGCCGAACAGACTGCCGTTTTGGGCACAAAATCTTGGCAAAGGCCCGGCGAAAGCTGCTATGGCAAAGCGGATATAGGAAGGGGTTGATGGCCGAATTGAGCCAAAGGAGCCAGAATGTGACCTCGTACCAGTGATGATCCACACAAGTACCACTGCAGGCAGCCCGTATGATCATCAGGAGGGTGTAAGGGGCCCAGCACACCCCAAAAACACACACTATGATTGCCAGAGACTTGGCAATCTTCTTGTCTCTCGAGAGACGTGCGTGTCCTCCACTCCTGCAGGGGCCACAATTGGTCGAAGCTTCCTGTGTGCGTATTATGCGTGTCCTTACCCAACCGTTGAACAATCCCTGTTTTTTATTGGTCGCCTTCATTGTCAAAGACACAGAATGTGTGCTGCTCGGATCTCCACTGGACGAAGGCGACACTTCCTCGTCGTCTTCGATAACGGCTGACACGGCTGCCGGCTCCCTAGAGGATACCTTGTGCGTTTTGACAAAGAAGACCGACGAGGCCTGACTGTTCACTACCCTCCATCCGTCTTCCCTCTCAGTCTCCATGTGTGCCATCCTGCTACGGTTTCTCTGCTGGATGTTGAGATAGATGCTGAAGTTGAAGAAGGCCACTGAGAGGAATGGTGAGAAGAACTCAAAGGTGGAAGCAGACAGCAGGAAGTACCAGGTGCAGTAGAACTCAGCGAAACACTCGTCATCTGGAACAATGCTCTCTCCGACCAGCAGTTCCCAAAAGATAATGGCTGGACCATAGAGGAGGAACGCCAGGACCCACACCACCAACATCTTGACCACTGCCAGACGAGTGACACCCTGCTGGGCTCGGTACCTCACCTGAGGAATAAGAAACATAGGAGGTATTACATTAGTCTTATGAGATAGGCCAATGAGGTCTAGAAGACCTGGAGACCGCTATTAGCAGTCCCTTTACTCTCAATGGCCGTTGTGTACACCACCTGGAAGCACATGACCTGGATACTGGCATATTTGCTCAACATTTTTTTAAGGCAAATCACCTGAGCCGTAAATGCCATTTGACTAATTCCTCTGGAGCCACAAGAAAATGACGCCCTGACAATGCTGATGGCATTACAAGAACACGCATTGTACCAAGCTAATCACTATTAAGTATATTGCTGGTGCTTGAGCTGTGACATTAAAAGGCAGCAAATAGGGAAATATACAGTTGTGGCCAAACATATTGGCACCATTGGTAAATATAAGAAAAGGCGGCTGTGAAAAAATACAGGTGAAACTCGAAAAATTAGAATATCGTGCAAAAGTTCATTAATTTCAGTAATTCAACTTAAAAGGTGAAACTAATATATTATATAGACTCATTACAAGCATAGTAAGATATTTCAAGCCTTTATTTGATATAATTTTGATGATTATGGCTTACAGCTTATGAAAACCCCAAATTCAGAATCTCAGAAAATTAGAATATTACATGAAATCAATAAAAAAAAGATTTTAAATACAGAAATGTCGGCCCTCTGAAAAGTATAATCATGCATATGTACTCAGTACTTGGTTTGGGCCCCTTTTGCATTAATTACTGCCTCAATGCAGCGTGGCATGGATGCTATCAGCCTGTGGCACTGCTGAGGTGTTATGGAAGACCAAGATGCTTCAATAGCGGCCTTCAGCTCTTCTGCATTGTTTGGTCTCATGTCTCTCATCTTTCTCTTGGCAATGCCCCATAGATTCTCTATGGGGTTCAGGTCAAGCGAGTTTGCTGGCCAATCAAGCACAGTAATACCATGGTCATTGAACCAGGTTTTGGTACTTTTGGCAGTGTGGGCAGGTGCCAAGTCCTGCTGGAAAATGAAGTCAGCATCTCCATAAAGCTTGTCTGCTGAAGGAAGCATGAAGTGCTCTAAAATGTCCAGGTAGGCGGCTGCGTTGACTCTGGACTTAATAAAGCACAGTGGACCAACACCAGCCGATGACATGGCTCCCCAAACCAACACAGACTGTGGAAACTTCACACTGGACTTCAAGCATCTTGGATTGTGTGCCTCTCCATTCTTCCTCCAGACTCTGGGACCTTGGTTTCCAAATGAGATGCAAAATTTGCTCTCATCAGAAAAGAGGACTTTGGACCACTGAGCAACAGACCAGTTCTTTTTTTCTTTAGCCCAGGTAAGACGTTTGACATTTGAAGCCCATGTCCAGGACCCGTCTGTGTGTGGTGGCTCTTGATGCAGTAACTCCAGCCTCAGTCCACTCCTTGTGAAGCTCCCCACACATTTGAATGGCCTTTTCCTGACAATCCTCTCCAGGCTACGGTCATCCCTGCTGCTTGTGCACCTTTTTCTTCCACACTTTTCCCTTCCACTTAACTTTCTATTAATGTGCTTTGATACAGCACTTTGAGAACATCCAACTTCTTTTGCAATTACCTTTTGAGGCTTTCCCTCCTTGTGGAGGGTGTCCATGATGGTTTTCTGCACAACTGTCAGGTCAGCAGTCTTCCCCATGATTGTGAATTCAACTGAACCAGACTGAGAGACCATTTAAAGGCTCAGGAACCCTTTGCAGGTGTTTAGCTGATTAGAGTGTGACACTTTGAGCCTACAATACTGAACCTTTTCACAATATTCTAATTTTCTGAGATTCTGAATTTGGGGTTTTCATAAGCTGTAAGCCATAATCATCAAAATTATATCAAATAAAGGCTTGAAATATCTTACTTTGCTTGTAATGAGTCTATATAATATATTAGTTTCACCTTTTAAGTTGAATTACTGAAATTAATGAACTTTTGCACGATATTCTAATTTTTCGAGTTTCACCTGTATACTTATTGTTTGTCCTTTTGGTTTTTCATTCAAAATATTCACAAAAATCTACCCTCAAATATTTATCAAACAATTCCAAACACAAGTTTTATCAAAAAACTTGTTATCATTAAAATTGAATCAAATATATGTGTGACACAATTATTGGCACTCTTGTATTCAATACTTTGTGCAGCCTCCCTTTGCCAAGATAACAGTTCTGAGTATTCTCCTCTATTGCCTAATGAGGTTGGAGAACATATGGCAAATTATCTGAGACCATTCGTCCATACAGAATCTCTCCAGATCCTTCAAATTCAGTGGTCCATGCTGGTGGTCTCTTCTCTTCAGTTCACCCCACAGGTTTTCTATGGGGTTCATGTCACGGGGCTGGGATGGCCATGGCAGAACCTTGATTTTGTGGTCCGAGAACTATTTTTTTTGTTGATTTTTATGTATGTTTTGGATCATTGTCCTGCTGGAAGATCCAACCACAGCCCATTTTAAGCTAATTTCAGGTTTGATTTTTTTTATCAGTTGGTTTATGATAGAGTCCATGATGCCATGTATCCGAACAAGATATCCAGGAACTCAGAACAGCCCTACAAATTTAAAGATCCACCACCATATTTAACCGTGGGCATGAGGTAATTTCCATATGGCTACCTCTACCCGCCAAACTCATCTCTGGTGTTTACTGCCAAAAAGGTCTGTTTTTGTTTTATCTGACCACAGAACCCATTTGACGTTCCAGTAGTCTCTAGCAAACTGAAGACGCTTGAGTCTCTTGAAACCCTCCCAAACAACTTGTGGTGATGTAGGTGATGTCTGATCGAGGTTTTGGAGACCATGTGACCCCAAGATCGAACTAATTTCTGCAATTCTCCAGCTGTGATCCTTGGAGAATTTTTGGCCACTGGAACCATCCTCCTCACCATGCGTGGAGACGATATATACACACGCCTTGTTTCAGGACGATTCGTAACATCTCCAGTTGATTGGGACTTCTTAATTATTGCCATGATGGTGAAAATGGGTATTTTCAATGCTTTAGCTATTTTCTAATAGCCACTTCCCATTTTGTGAAGCTCAACAACCTTTTTTCTGCACATTTCTTTGGTCTTACCCATTGTGATGGATGACTAAGAGAATTTGGCTTGTGTGTTACCTCATATATATATATATATACCCATGTGAAATAAGAACTCATGGCTGAACAATTTAATGTTTTGCAAATGTGTTTGAGAAATCTTATTTAATTATGAGATTAAATAAAATTAAACTTAAAATACATTATATAAAACGTTCAATCAGTTTACTTCAATCAAAGGTTAGATTTTTGTGAGTATTTTGAATGGATATTTTTATGAATGAATATGCTCATATTTACCAAGGGTGCTAATATTTTTGGCCACAACTGTATGAAGTAAGTCTGTTTCACTTTCAAAGCACTCCAAAAAAACTGTGGGTGAAATATTTTTCTTTGTCAGATTGCACGGCTATTTTTGAATGGCCATCAATAGAAAAATAGGCTTTTTACCCACATAGTGGTATAGTTATGGTATCTACTAGCAGGGGCTAATTGCTAAAGCTAACCCGCCAAATCTTAACCCCTTTAGAGAGGCTCACATAATACCTGTAGTACCGAGTCAAAGATTGATAAGGGAGCTATCTCTGCCAGGTGTCCCACTCAATAAAGTCCATCCATGATGTGACTGCCTCCTCAAGTTCATAATTAATTCATGGCCCAGAATTCTGAGCACAGCGAAGAAAAAGGATGAACCTAGTTTATTCCTAGCCTGCACTGTGGAACTGAACGATTATGCCGTTTATCTGATGACATACACCAATTTAATTAATGTACCTATTATAAGTTAATCACTGTGTCTGCTAAATGTGATGATGTGAAATTAAAATTTACACTCAATGAAAGATCAGAGCAAGTGAATAAATTCACTTTATGTCATAAATACAGTCATACGTGCCTGTAGCAACATAATGACTCTGTTCCACAACCTAGTGAGCTACCTTGCTCTCTACTTCCTACATAGGCAGCTGTCTTTTAAGGCATGCAAACTGAACTTGATCCTCTGAAAACCTGGGTAAAATAATAGATTTTTTTACGTAATGATACTTTTACAGTGGTGCTTGGAAGTTTGTGAATCCTGCATAAATATGAGCTAAAACATCATCAGATTTTCACACAAGCCCTGACAGTAGATAAAAAGAACATAGTTAAACAAACGAGACAAAAATATTGTACTTGGTCATTGATTTATAGAGGATAATGATCCAATATTACATATCTGTGAGTGGCAAAAGTATGTGAACCTCTTGGATTAGCAGTTAATTTGAAGGTGAAATTAGAGTCAGGTGTATTCAAATAATGGGATGACAATCAGCTGAGAATGGGCACCCTGTTTTATTTATAGAACAGTGATCTATCAAACTCTGATCTTCACAACACATTTGTGGAAGTGTATCAGGGCACGAACAAAGGAGATTTCTGAGGACCTCAGAAAAAGTGTTGTTGATTCTCATCAGGCTGGAAAACCATCTCTGAAGAATCTGGACTCCACCAATCCACACTTAGACAGATTGTGTACAAATGGAGGAAATTCAAGACCATTGTTACCCTCCCCAGGAGTGGTTGACCAACACGGATCACTCCAAGAGCAAGGTATGTAATAGTCCGCAAGGTCACAAAGGAACTAGCTGTTGACCAATATATTGCTGAATAAATCAGCCAATATCCAGAATTTTTTAATTATTGGCATCGGCCGATACATTTACCCCTTTGGCCAATTTTATTTCTTGAGGGTGCTGAGAATCGCCTGCTTGCATGTGAAGTGACTTGAGACATGTAAATGACCAGTCATGTTTATTGTTACTACAAGAACAGACCGGTGTGCAACACAGTGTCATTTAAACGGTCTGCATATCATTTCCACTGCAGTTTAGTGCCATCTCAACGTGGGCGGGATTATTGGATGATCGTCATAGTTGCGCTGCCTCTACTGCCGTGACATCATCTTAAACATGACACAAACTGACAAAAACAATAACACGACCGCTAGGTGTTAGCTACTAGCTCATTGTGCTGCATAAAGCAGTTGTTGCATGGTGATTTTACACAAGTGTAACAGTTAAATTGGTCTGGTTGTTTTAGAAGCTTTCCAGTAGCTGGTCAACTAAATAAAGTGAAGATTTCAAGCAGATTAACAAAACATACCATCCTCCATCTTGGATCAACGCCAGTCCAGGGCACTCTCCATCCCATTGCTCGTGATTTAGATAGCGTCCATTTGGTTGAACCACTTAAACTTTTCCTTGATGGTTCTGTAGTCACTTAAGTGTTTTTCTTTACTTTTCCCTACACTGTTGGTAGGTCCGGTGGTAGCCGTGTGCGGCCAACAGCTGAGACACTTCCTGAGAGACTTTATTGTTTCGCTCATCGCTAACGAGTGGACCGTCTGCACCTCGTTTATTGACCATGTGGTTTTGTGCACAGCCATTTTCTTTTTTCACAATTCGAAAGTCACGTTAACAAATTATACTGTTATCGCTGTTGCTAACTTTAAAACTAGCGGGTTGATGTCGTGTGTTGGAAATCCAGTGATGCTGGTAGTGACGATTCTCCGCGACCAATCAGTGATCTGCAGGATTTTGACGTCACATTTAGTATTGGCTCGGCTCGCTTGGAACATCGACCGAGGTGGTACTAAAAAAGTATCTGGTACCAGGTACTATCCACAGTGGAAAAGCCCCATATATGCCTCTCTAACATTGGCTTATGTTCATGAGTCCACCATCAGGAGAACACTGAACAACAACGGTGTGCATGGCAGAGTTGCCACGCACTGCACACTGCTGCCCATCTACAGTTTGATAAAGATCACGTGGACAAGCCAGATGTCTATCGTAAAAATGTTTTGTGGACAGATGAGACTTTTTGGTTAAAATGAGAAGTGTTATGTTTGGAGGAAAACACTGCATTCTATCTGTGAAACATGGTGGTGGAAGTATCATGGTTTGGGCCTGTTTTGCTGCATATGGGCCAGGATGGCTTGCCATCATTGCTGGAACAATGAATTCTGAATTACACCAGCGAATTCTAAAGGAAAATATCAGGACATCTGTCCATGAACTGAATCTCAAGAGAAAGAGGGTCATGCAGCAAGACAACGACCCTGAGCACACAAGTCGTTCTACCAAAGAATGGTTAAAGATGAATAAAATTTATGTTTTTGAATGGCCAAGTCAATGTCCTGTCCTTAATCCAATAGAAGGTCATGTTGTGGAAGGATCTGAAGCAAGCAGTTCATGTGAGGAAACCCACCAACAGAGTTGAAGCTGTTCTGTATGGAGAAATGGGCTAAAAGCTACAAGCTGATCCGCAGGTTTCCAGTTACAAGTACCGGTAGATTTATAATCTGCATTTCTCTCACTTGGTCCTTTTTTGTTGGATGGGTTTTTTCACTTCAACGTGTCACAATCCATTAAGTTATTGCATTCTCAGTGAAGCAAACATGCGATGCTGCCTCAGGGTTTTGGCCAAAAGAATATTTATTTTACCAGGCTTAATTATGCTGCCTACCTTTTGGATTCTGCCCTATTTCTGGGTCACTGATGAAATGTAAGACCATTTGTGACATTCACAATGGTAACTTTTTCCAAGATCAGTGGCCTAGAAATACAAGGCAGCATAGTTATTCTGCCCACCTTTTGGAACAGCCTTTTTAAAGTTATTTTATCGATATTCGCCTTTTAAAATATCACGATAAACGACTACATCGTCATCGCTGAGGGTTGTCGAATTTGTTTGCTTTATTGATTTTGCTTTAAAAATGTAATTTATTTATTCAAACATTAAAAACATAAACAAAAGACTTTTTAAAATTCAAACTGCACTTTAAACTAAATTAAAAAAGCCATAAAATAACGAAGAGATGGAATATCTTCTTTGACCACCTTATTTAAACATTTACCATTTCCAACGGCTCCGTTTGCCATCACGCAAGTATCCGTCAATGACACCAGATGGAAAATGACTAATAGTCGACAGATTAAAAACCTAAAGACAATTATAAATGTAAAGGCAATAATAATCATAATAAATAAACCTAATACTTTTCCTTGTGTTCCCAAAATAATGCTGCTAAATGTGTGTTCTTATTGAATTTGTGTTTGTATTGCGTTTTGTTAATGCAGTTCATGCTGCCTAAAGAAAATAAAACTCTTATCTTAAATTTTAGGTTCAACGTGAACGTGTCTTGTATTACTTTATGATTTAATCACTTTCGTCTTTGTTTCTTTACTACAAAGATATACATTTATGAACCTGCAGAGTTGCGTTCGCATGCCAACCGTGTGGAAATAAAGCAAAGTTAACTCACAGCACCTCCTGAGATGAACGCAGATCATTTGCAGCATTATTCTTGCAAACAGTTGAGACGAATGAATCTCGTGCTGCACGTCTCCGAACAAACAGCGAATCAGATGCGAGCATTGACGACTTTTCTTTTGTCTGTTATTAAACTTACAATAAAGTGTGTTTCTTCAAGCGCGTGTCTTAGTGACTAACAGCATTCTTGTCATGTATCACTCAGAGACGTCTTACAGGTCGACCAACCTGTTGCGGGTAGATGAGTAAAATTACTTGCACATGAAATGCATTTGGACGAGAAGCTCGCTAACTGGATTCAGCCTTGTCGCATTTTGCGGATGGTGTATGCTAGTTTCTCACCCTGGGCTACTGTATAATATATTTGGTGACTTCCCAGATCCATGGTTTTGTCAATCATCGTCTGTCAATGAGTGTCGCAGTTGGCATCGTGATCTTTGTAAGACATCGTCAATATCTGATAACATCGTCCTATCGCCATACGGCCTTTGTTTTTTTGGGAGTGCCTATGAAGACTTAACATGTAGGCAGTGCTATAGGTTTTATAACAGAGACATTCCTCCATCTTAACTTAGTTTTACTGCATGTAAAGTGTCCAGAAAAAAATGCAATTGTTATCTCCCTCTCCTCTATTCATTTATGCACATCTAGTCATAATTGTTGCTTTTCAGCAAGGCATGTACGAATGGAAAAGTGTATGATTGCTGTGATTATGTCTTATACAGACAAAAGGTTGCACTGATTTGCTCTTCGCACCATAATTTCTTTATTTTCCTTCATTCACCTTTATTCCCTTTGCGCAAGCCATTGTTGTTGGAAGAATAACCAAAGGTATTGGTTTTATTTGAAATAAATAGGAGTACTTAGATCAGTGGTTCTCAAACTGGGGAGCATGGAGAGTTTTAAAGGGGGGCATAAACACACATCTGACAAGTTACTATGAGCCATTCTTGAATTTTTTTTTTTTAAATTTTGGTCTAAAACTTGACCATTTGTATCCCCTTTTCTCCCGAAGTTGGAATGCCCAATTCCCACTACTTAGTAGGTCCTCGTGGTGGCGCGGTTACTCACCCCAATCCGGGTGGCGGAGGACGAGTCTCAGTTGCCTCCGCTTCTGAGACCGTCAATCTGCGCATCTTATCATGTGACTCGTTGTGCATGACACCACGGAGACTCACAGCATGTGGAGGCTCATGCTACTCTCCACGATCCACACACAACTCGCCACACGCCCCATTGAGAGTGAGAACCACTAATCACGACCACGAGGAGGTTACCCCATGTGACTCTACCCTCCCTAGCAACCGGGCCAATTCGGTTGCTTGGGAGACCTGGCTGGAGTCACTCAGCACGCCCTGAATTCAAACTTGCGACTCCAGGTGTGATAGTCAGAGAAACATCCACCAATCAGAGAACCACGGGCAATGAAACTCGTGTTTCTATACTTTTAATCAACAACCTAAATTCAATATTTTTTTATTCAATTACATCCTTCGCAATGCTTCATGGGATTGTAGTCCGTGCCCTCATGAAAGATGGTAAGTGCACAGCCTTGTACATTTGTCTTTATGTCTGATTTTTAAATACTTATTTGCCTCCAAACACAGTTGGTGATGTTGTGATTCTCCTCGGAGCTGGTCGGTTTGGTTCATGACTTACAACTTATTTTAGAAAGATTTTATTAAAGATCTATGGAAGAAATGAAAAGGGAAAATACTTCCAGAACCCAGACGGCTGAAAAAGTGGGCATGCACTGTTGCACTAGCTCTCTCCTATCAGTGTTCCTCTTTACTACTTAAGACAGCATCAAAAACACATGAATTACCATAGGGTGGGATGTTGAAAGACACAACGCCATTGGCAGATATTTAAGTGAAAAGTGAGCATAAAGACTAAGGCAACATATCATAAAATTAGTTTTGAAATCAAAGTTATTATAAGGATCCAGATGACCGTAACTGCTGTAATTTGAAAAATAACACATGTTGTTTGTTGGGTAGCTATGGATTCTGTCAGCGCGGGGGGGCGTTACAGCTGGCTAATTAATCTCGAGCAGCAGCTTTCCTCCCCAGACTCAAATTATCTGATGTTTTGCAGTTAGCATGTACATGGTCCAAAAATCTGAGACCACTACTGAAAATGGATCCTTTGCCTTTTTTAATACTTTCATATAAATTGCTTACATATGATTAATGACCTAGAAATAGTCTTCCTTTTCCATTTGTATTTACATTTAATGAAATATCAGTGCAAGTGAATACATTTACTTTGTTTATTTCCAGGATACATTGAAAACAAAATACTTCCATCTTCACCTTGTTCTTTGTATCTCTGGATATATAGCAATGTATAATGGGCAGGCATAATTGTCTCTGCTGATGGACAGCAGGGTCAGTGTTACAATAAGGCTGTCTTCACCACAGCACCTCTCGCTCCAGAGTTATTTCAGTCATTTAAAAATGACAATTGGAAAGAAGACAACCATTGAAAAGGAATCATCTATTCATAAAAGCCATGAGCTCTCAAGGTTGTCTGCTGGTGATAAACTAATGCCATTTGAAGTCTGAAATTACTGCAAATAATAGTTGTCTTCGGGGAGTGAGGGACATCTTGCTAGCATTAGCAGAGGACAAACATGACAGGGTTTCACACCTTCTAGCGCTCTACAGTTGGATTACGGGGCATCACAGCTGGTAAATAACACAATGGTCAATGGCAGTT
This sequence comes from Xyrauchen texanus, assembly GCF_025860055.1. NCBI lineage: Eukaryota > Metazoa > Chordata > Actinopteri > Cypriniformes > Catostomidae > Xyrauchen > Xyrauchen texanus. The sequence continues at coordinate 20,083,396 of NC_068325.1, read as the reverse complement.
TTGACGTGTCGCCCCCACGGTGAAATGTGTTAAAGTACTCTGGAGGGAAAGCATTGGTAGAAAGGGTGAATCTACACGCAATCATATCCAGATTATATTCCATCCCAAATCAGAAAGCATTTCAATTTGTCATTTGCTAAAAAGAGTATTCAACTTTTTTTCTTTTGAACCATTAATATATAACGTGTCTGGTAACATGTGCATGTAAAATGGCTAGAAATAGCATTTTAGCTTAGCATAAAGCTAAATGTCAACATGACAATATAGGTTTATTTCAATTTCTGTTACATGCATTTTGTTACTCGCAACCCTGAGCATCAACAAAAGGAACATAAAATTGACTGTTAAACTATGAGGACTTCAAAAGAGCTGGAAAATATATGCATTTGCAATACATGCAAATTCCTATGCATTATTCATGAGGGCACCAAATACACTCCTGAGATGTTTTGATTGCATAATATGTTTGGATATATACAGCGAAGTTATTAGACCTTTCAACACTTTCGAAGCCACTACTGTGAGATCTCTCGTAAAGTCAGGGGCTTGATATGTAGTGTCTATCTATGCCTTAATGTTTTTTGACAATACCTAGCCTTTGCAGAATATTTTCTCTGCTGGAAATCAATATTTGCATTTCATTATTGTCTCAAACGTGACTCTGGAACGTCAAAAGCCATTTGGGCTGGGAAATGGGCTGCTTTTGAAACTGCATAAAGTTTCGTTCAGTGCATCCGTCTTTTGAGCGGGGTCTCATTCTTGCATTTTCAGCGCTTATTCTGCTCAACGGTTTGTATGAATGTATAAGAGGTTATTTAGGGACCTCAAGAACCCAAATCATCAGCATTTTGCAACTTGAATTGGAGATAAATGCACGTGCTGCATTCAATGAAATAAAATATTTAACTTCCTTCCACTTCCTTCCTCTTTTGATTTAGCTAGAAGAGCCAGTGTTTAACCATGTGTTTCTTGAAGCTCACAAGCACATCAGATCCACTGCTGGGAGAGCTACTTTGAAACGGTGGCTTGTCAATCTACTTATAACACCCAGCCCCAGTCACACTAGTCTGAGTTTGCAAAATTATTTCGGACATCGCAACGGACCATGACATGATGTCACGCATGAGGGCTTATGGATTTAAATCACAAATAACAAAAATGTATCCTTTACAAGTTGTTTATACTGTCTACTCACTTTCCAGCTTCAATAAAAACATTCAGCTTTGAAATATGGATCCTTTGAATTGAACTTGCAGGTCAGAGTTCGCTAAACTTAAACTTTCCTCTGCATTGTAGTGCGAAATTTCTTTGCCTTTGCTTGTGTTTCGCAGTCTCACACTTTTAAATGCATTTGAATGGAGCGCGTAGTGTAGCGTTACCGGCCCTTTAAAACATTCTTCGACTCATTTCGAAAAACTTATTCGATAAACAACGAAGCTATTCACAAAAAGTTGCGTCTTTTAGATTATATATATATATATTTTTTTTTTTTTTTTTTGCATTTTTCTTGCTAAAAAATGAGGGGTTTGGAATGAATCAATTTTGATGATGTGAGCGACGGCAAACAAAAAAACTAGAATATGACGAAATGGTCAAACTTGGTGATGAGCAGCTGGTTTAACTATATACACTCACTGAGCACTTTATTAGGTACACCTGTTCACCTACTTATTCATGCGATTATCTAATCAGCCAATCGTGAGGCAGCAGTGCAATGCATAAAATCATGCAGATACGGGTCAGGAGCTTCAGTTAATGTTTACATCAACCATCAGTTGCACGATTTTTGGTGCCAGATGGGCTGGTTTGAGTACTTCTGTAACTGAACTAGAATTGACTCCGAATCAGGGCTGTACTGGGAAGAGAAATCGGAATTGGATTTTATGTAGCAACTGGCCCAAAAGTTGAGGGGGGTCATATCGCGGCGATGTTTTGTGGTCCGTTCTACATTACGCGGCGGCTCATTTTAGCTTATCCCGGCCCAATCGGCCCATTCCGCGGTCTCCCAATGGCCAGTTCGCCCCTGATCGGCCCAAATGTGTGTCAGCCCACCAGGAAAATGCCCGGCATGCCAGATTATCAGTCCAGCCCTGCTCTGAATGGTGTCGAAAACAAACATCCAGACAGTTCTGTGGATGAAAACACCTTTTGATGAGCGAGGTCAACGGAGCATGGCCAGACTGGTTGTAGCGGACAGCTGGTTGGTAGCCTATAACCGCAATCGTAGTGAGCAGAATAACATCACAGAATGCACAACATGTCAAACCTTGAGGCGGATGGGCAACAACAGCAGAAGACCACATTGGGTTTCAGCCAAGAACAGAAAACTTCTGCCAAGGCACACAGATGTTAGTGTCAGAATTTGGAGCCAACAGAATTAATCCATGGACCCAACTTGTCTTATGTCAACAGTCTAGGCTAGCTGTGGTGGTGTAAAGGTGTTGAGAATGTTTCCTTGGCATACTTTGGGTTAATACCAATCAACCTTTGCTTCAATGCTGATGAATCTCGATTGGCTGATTAGATAATCGCATGAATAAGTAGGGGAACAGATGTACCTAATAAAGTGATTAGTGAGTGTATATAGTTAAACCAGCTGCTCATCACTATGTTTTCAGCCTATTTGAGTATTGTTGCTGGCCATGTGCATCCCTTCATGGCCACAACTTACCCATCCTCAAATGGCTCTTTCCAGCATGATAATGCACCATATCATAAAGCAAGTCGTCTCGAACTGATTTCATGAACATGACAATGATTTCATTGTTATTCAGTGGCTTTTCCAGTCACCAGATCTGAATCCAATCGAACACCTTTGGGATGTGGTAGAACGGGAGATTTGCTGCATGACTGTGCAGGTGAAATGTCTGGAGATTTGTCATGATGCAATCATGTCAACATGGACCAGAATCTCAAAGGAATGTTTCCAACATCATCTGGAATCCATGCCATGAATAACTGAGGCTGTTTTGAGAGCCCTATCCAGTATTAGTTTAGTGTCCCTAATAAAGCGCTCAATGAGTTTACTAACGTAAAAAATATGCAAAATGCATCCAGAGACTTTTACATGAACAAACTGATTCACTAAAACAAATCAGACATTACAATTTTACAAATAAGAGATGAGCAAACATTACATTTTCATTGTAAAGCTGCATGCAATACATTATGTTGCTATGGGAAAAACATTCTGGTCACTCTCTTCCATGCAATTGCAATGAAGCTTTATTTGCATGGATAAGATCGCCTTGTACATTCTTTAAAATATCTCCTTTACTGTTCTACATAAGTCATATGAGTTGAGAACATCACAAAGCATGAGCAAATACTTTAATTTCACTGTTCAGACCACTAATTATTCCATGAGACCAAGACATGCACTAGCGGCTAAAGGTTTGGAATAATGTATAGATTTTGATGTTTCGGAAGGAAATTGGTACTATTATTCACCAAAGTGTCAATGGTCCTCGTGCTATCATGATTTATGTAATGAATACCCCTGTTCTAGATGTAAAGCATAGGCTAAATATAGAAAACTTACTCCAACGTCGCTATCGAGGACATTTCTTCTTTCAGATAAACATCAAGATTGTTTTATCACTCAGGCCTATTGCTAACATTGCATTAATCTCTCACATCAGCCCAATAATCTCAGTGATGGATTACATTTAGAGACACACAGAATCTAGTAACAGAAATATAAAATGTACCTCGATATGTTTCTTCACATTAGAGGCAGGATTAATGCTGATATCTGGCTTGAGCAAGTTAAACTCGCATGACTCTGTCAAGCAATTGGCCTTTTTCCCTGTGAAAAGCCCTTTCAGATGCGGCTGGATATGTTCAGCTGTAAACTGTGCTTGAGGCATCCTCCACATCCATAACAGTTGGCACCGGATCTGCAGCTGCCACTCAAGTTTTTTTACGTGTCATTTGGGCGGGAGTCACGAGACTCTCCCTAGCCAATCATGATGATGGATACAAATAAAATCAGGACAGGGAAGTAGCAAACACAGACGGTGGGAAAATAGCGCATTAAAAGTACAGTTACAGCGCTTAAAATATACTTAAGTAAAAGTATACCATTTTAAAACTTTAAAACTTAAATTCCTGGGAAAAACGACTCAATTACAGTAATGTGAGTATTTGTAATTTGAGTATTTTCGTTACTTTACATCCCTGCTCAAAGGTGCAGGTCTTATGGGAAGGATTGCAAAGAAAAAGACAATTTTGAAACAGAAAAACAAAAATAAATGGTTCGTGTGGGCAAAGAAACACAGACACTGGACAACAGATAGTTGGAAAAGAGTGTTACGGATCTTAACCTCATTGAGCTTTTGTGGGATCAGCTAAACTGGGGTGTGTGTGTGCGTGTATTTATCACTTTGTGGGGACCAAATGTCCCCATAAGGATAGTAAAACCCGAAATTTTTGACCTTGTGGGGACATTTTGTCGGACCCCATGAGGAAAACAGCTTATAAATCATACTAAATGATGTTTTTTGAAAATGTAAAAATGCAGAAAGTTTTCTGTGAGGGTTAGGTTTAGGGGATAGAATATAAAGTTTGTACAGTATAAAAACCATTATGTCTATGGAAAGTCCCCATAAAGTAAGTGGGTGTGTGGGTGTGTGGGTGTGTGTGTGTGTGTGTGGTGCCCAACAAGACAGTCACATCTATGGCAAGTGCTACAGGAAGTGTGGGGTGAAAGGTCACCTGAGTATCTGGACAAACTGACAAATGAATGTTATGGTACATTTCATAGACTATACATTGTGTCAGTTGAATGCCACTTTTGTGAATAAAAGTACCAAAATCTTTCCATAAGAGCAAAATCTGTACATTATTCCAAACTTTTGGCCGCCAGTGTTTATATATATATTTGTTTTGATGGGTTGGCTCTTGTTTCAGGCATGACTTTTAGCCGTGTGGTTTCATCAGAGGCCATGATCACACAACATACACAAACATGATGTAAAGGTCATTATGAGGGGGCAGTCTTGTTAAGGTGGCTCACGTGAGTCATTACAGCTCGTAGATTCTGGGCAGCTGTCTGCATGTCTGAAATAGCTGACAGCAGTGTGGCAGTTGTTAAACCTGAATTCAATCAAGCCACTACAGATATTTGAGAGTAAGAGTGATACACCAACTAAAAAACACATTTATGCTACAATACAATATGTGACAAGGTAACAGAACGACCACTGCTTACAAAATAAGATAAAGCCTCTATTCCAAACTAGTGAGGTATGAAGACAGAATTGATGGCATCATAGGCGCGCTTTTCCCACCGTCTGTGTTCGCTACTTCCCTGACCTGATTTTAATTTTATCCATCATCATCATGCTGTTCCAAAAGGTAGGCAGTATTATTAAGCTGCATTCTAAGGTACCTAATTTAGGCCAAATTCCCCGGCATCTACTGTATTTAGCCGGTTCAGAACAAGTTGATTTTGGCCGAGGGTGTCACACAACTACCCAATGGTAGTGGGAAGACATCCCGGATCATTGCAACTTTCTCTCCGCTTCCCTGTTATTGGAGATCGGCGAAATAAAATCGGGAGTACCGCATGAACATAAACGTAACATATTAAAGAAGGATGCGATTCATAAAGTAATTTTTAGTGTGTGATTTTGTGTATTTATGGCTTGCCGTAGAAAGCGTTGCGGAGCTTCAGTGAGAAAATGAGTTGCGTTCAATAAACGCACAGTTCCGTCTGTGGTGGCTCTGATTTCTCTATTTTCTTGTCAATCCTCATTTTAGTGAATGAATGTCGCATCGCGTCTGGTGTGGACGGGCACATAGCTTGTCGCTGGAATCTTATCACGTCACGTCTGGGTAGGACGAGGTGTAAGGCTGTGAAATATGAATGTGAATTTATGAAGCTGTCCGTGACTAACAAAGCGGATATTTGCAGTAAATCGCACTGAAAAATTCATGACCATAGAGGAGTTAAATGGTGGGTCCACGAAGTGTGTGTGTGTGTGTGTGTGTGTGTGTGTGTGTGTGTGTGTGTGTGTGTGTGTGTGTGTGTGTGTGTGTGTGTGTGTGTGTGTGTGTGTGTGTGTGTGTGTGTGTGTGTGTGTGTGTGTGTGTGTGTGTGTACTGAGTCTTGTCAACCGGGCAAAAAAAGCAGAACTCATTGGTTTATTATTCATCAGATTGCAATAACACACTCTTCATCATCTTGCAAGTTTCTTGCTCGGTTGTTTTTTAAGAAAGGGAAATTTGACAGCAACATTGGTTTAACTAATGGTGTGAGTTTGGGTCAGGACTGTCTGTTTGTCAACCAATGGTAGATGTGGGGAGTGTTTGGGGAAACCGGTTTAAACAAACACATTTTGCAATTCCTTTTGGTGTCTGTGGCAGGGCAGAGGGGGGGCTGGGCCGTGATGCTGCACACCCGGCCCCTAATCAGGCTGATTAAGCCAGAGAGTGATAAAGGTGACCGGAGGTGGCAGTTCGAGAGAGGGAGAAGTACAGGCAGCTGCCCTGCATGTGTTTATGTTTGTGTCTTTTTGTTTTATTAAAAGATAATTTATATTGTCAAGCTGGTTCTTGCCTCTTCCTTTCCATTATTCTTGGTTACACTGGTGCGAATTCCGGGACTGAGTAGCCCGGCCACCTGAGAGTGGAGGAATGGCTGCTGACCGCAAGAGGAGGCTCCTAGCTGACCGCCTGGAGTGGTCAGGGCTGCTGCCAGGGGCGGAGAAGACCGGCTGCTAAAACACTGCGGGATCAACTGAGGACCACGAGTGGGGAGGGGCTCCTGCCCGAACGTCTGGAGCGGGAGGACTGCTGCCAGGGTCGGGGAAGACCCCTACTGTCCACCAAAAAAGCGGCGGGGCATTCTGTCCACCAGGGGCTGGAGGACTGCCTCGGATCCGCCTGAGGAGGCACGGCTGTCGTCCAATTGAGTGTGGAAGAGTGGCCGGAGACCAGACTACGGCATATCGGAGAACCGGCGATCCCGATGTTGTTCTGTGTTGGCCTTTCCCTCTCGTTTTTTCCCTACCCGTGTCACCCTCCCAGGTCCGAATAGGCAGGGATGATCAGGCAGAGCCGGAAGGAGGGGGGGGGGGGTTATACGTCATCCTGGGGGCTCCCCGGCCTGAAAGAAAGGAGGGAGGATTGTGGCAGAGTGGAGGGTGGGGCTGGGTTGTGATTCTGCACACCAGGCCCCCAGTCAGGCTGATCAAGCCCTTGAGATGGATAAAGGTGACCAGAGATGGGGGAGAGAGAGTGAGTGTGAGTGAGTGTGTGTGTGTGTGTGTTACGGGCAGCTGCCCTGAATGTGTTTGTGTCTTTTTGTTTTATTCAAATATTATTTCCATCGTCAAGTCGGTTCTCCTTTCCATTGAACTTTGTTACAGTGATGTTAGTGTGTAGGAATTACAGTCTTCACGTCAACATGAAAAGGCATTCGCTACCCCTTTTCCTTCCGTAATGGGCCATATTTCAGAGTGAAATTGGATATTCAGCAAGAATATCACGTGTAGGGGGAGACTTACATTTATGCATCTGGCAGACGCTTTTATCCAAAGCGACTTACAGAGCCTTTATTACAGGGACAATCTATTGGCAAGTTTTTAGAAAGGCTGTATTACCCACAACAGTAGCATACAACAATGCCTAAACAGCTAACATTAACTTATAGTCTGCACAGCCTTAGTGACATTTACCGCCAAAGAAGGTCATTTCAGAGGGGGAGCAAGTTATTACATTTTGATTCAAGATATTACAGGTTTTTCTCTACAATAACATGCACCTATGAATCATTCACCATAAGACCAGGAACATGTATTAATAAAGTAAACCGGGTCGACTTGAAGCAGGCTGATTAGGTGTTATTTACTTACCGCTCGTGTAACAGACAGGAAGCGATCGTAGCTGATTAAGACAATATTGAAGACTGAAGCCGTGCACAACAAATAGTCCATCACCAGCCACAGCTTGCAGAGTCCACGGCCCAGCATCCACCTGCCCGTCAGGATGTAGGGGATATAGACCGGGATGCAAAAGGCCCCTAGGAAGAGAAACATCACATTACATTGCATTATAGTGGTGGTTCTCAACTGGTTTTGCTTTAGGACCCAGATATTAAATTGGACAATAAGTGATGATCCAAACACAGTACTAATATAGTACCAACTAGCCTGATGCATGAATTGCTAATACACAATGTATGAAAATCAATTGAATTTAAGGTAAAATACTGACAGCTGTGGTTGCCAGAAATTTACCATCAAAAATACGGCGACCACAGGATGTAATTTTGATGCAGGTATATTTTACGGTTTACTAAAATGCTTTCTGCCAATCATTTTGTGCATTCTTGTAGTATTTGCAGTGAATTATTGAGGCTTTATGCCATTTTTATGTCCTGTTATTCATAACAGTTGCCAGTAGAGGGTGCAATTTTATAAAAGCTCATTTGGTATCTTTGTATCGCAGGGTTTTGGATATAGGGGGCGTGGCTAAGCCAACGGGCCGGCTTGTGGAAATTCTAAGACGCCTAAAATCACTTACAGCATCTTTATATGATATAAACTTTATATACTAAAGTTCTGGAACTATAAAAGTTAGCATTTCTATCAAATATAATGAAATGTCATGGGTCACATGCACTTCTGGAAACGCGCTTACTGTAAAATTACGTGTATTATCTTGTCTAATTTTTACCGGATTTTTTTTAAGGCAACTACCCGTAAACCAATTCAAGTTTTTACTGTCCAATTTTTACATTCTTATACCGTTGAAATTACGGTAATATTTTTTTTTACAGTGCACGATAGAGATTGATTGGGTGCAGCAATCAAACATAAATTAGAAGTGCCTCTTCGTCTTTTTGAAAAGTTAAAAAGCCTATTTGTTTTGCTATCCTAATGTTGCATGATTACATTGTGCTTAGCGTTTATCATTGTTATCCCCTGATTTTTGTGATCCTATCAGTATAGACTATTTTTGGGCCACAACCTACCTGTTGAGAGTCATAGCATTATATGGTTGGGTAAGGGATGGGCAAGGAGGCGGCGGGAACTGGCAGAACAGTCAACGTAAACTTTAACAATGCAAACTCAACATAAAACATGTAGACACACACATACACACAGCAGATGCATGTGGCTCTCTCTGCTGCCTCTGGCTCGTCTTTATGCCCCTTCCAGCCGATTAGCTCGATTCAAGGCTGGACGTGTGTCCTCAGTACAGGTTGGTTATAATGAGACTTGCATCAAAGGCCACACTCTTCTCCTAGTCAGAATATAATAAGCCCTTCAGAGTGTAAAATCAATGGATCATGTCACAGAGGAGCCACTTCACAACACGACCAATAAAACCAGAGCCATTATCAAAAAGCCATCGAGAACAAGCGGGAACATTGACAGCTTAAAGCCGGCTACCTCTTTCTCTTTTTCTTTATATGGCACGCTTTCCAGAAAAGCATAAAGAAAGAAGTCACATCAACATCTTCTCTCTGATGGACGCAGAGATCTCGTCTATCATCCAGTTAAATACAGCACAGTCGCTCTGTTAAGAGCTTTCAAGCTGGTTGAAGAAAGAAGGAAAAAATGCAGCTCTGAGACTCTTTGGGGCCAATCCACTAAAAGGTTTCGCCACTTCTGAGTGTGGCATTCTAGTGCAAAAACCTGCGACTTGTACACTAACCACCCACAATGCAGTTTTTGCACAGTGGGTATTGTGATGTACCAGGCTTATTCTGTCATCATTTACTCCGTCTAAACCCATTAGTCCAAGCCCTTATGAAATTCCTTCTTGAAGGGTTACCTGGCCACTTTGCTGGCCTGACAAAACAAGTGATTAATGGTGAATGTGGCACCCAGCGACGCGTCTGTGACGTTTAGTCCCAGTAAAGTATGCCAGATCCTGGTTGTCTGCTGCATCCCTCTTAACCTAGCACTTAGAATCGGCCTGAAATGTAGGGAATTGCACCTGTGCACAAACTAGCAAACTATGCTCAACACAAATGTGTGGCCATGTTTACGCCATTGCTAATTTGCATAATGTGAATAGTGCACTATAAACGATGCTTCCACCAGGTGCAATTCATTTTGGTGAGTTCCTGCATCATCTAAACTAAATAAGCAAGTTTTGAGGTAAAGTGCCACCCTCTCTTCACCACGAAGAAAGAACCTTTTGAGCACATTGTCTGAGCACTAATGCCTTTGGGCCGCAAACACTTGAGGAGGCAGAGTGGGTTTGGTGAATAGGCAGGGAGCCCGTGTGGATCTTGAAATGAACCGCAGGCACGATTTCGTCTCTTAATGCACTCTGAATCCAAGCCAATAATTTATTGTGCTGGCGCGTCGCAGAACAGCAGAAAGCTCTGTCTGTGTCTCACTGCTGTGCCCAATGCATGGGTGTAATTGTTATCTTTTCAGCCTGACTGTGATCCTCAGATGTTTAGACATTGCAAACGGAAATAATTCCCTTTTACACCACTGCGCCTAGAAAGAACCTGACAAGATCGTAAATCTACATATAAAGGCGCAGAATCTTTGCTGATTGGGGATTTCGGTTCTAGTTAGCTTTGGCTTTTATTAAATATATTTATAGTGGTAGTCGTCCAATACAGGGTGGTCAATGGCCAAATGCAGATATTGATATCTAGAAAGGTGGACGGGGCAATGGCTGATATACACTCACTGAGCACTTTATTAGGAACACCTGTCCACCTACTTATTTGTGCGATTTATCTAATCAGCCAATCGTGTGGCAGCAGTGCATAAAATCATGCAGATACTGGTCAGGAACTTCAGTTAATGTTCACATCAACCATCAGAATGGGGATCAGAATATGTGATCTCTGATTTAGACTGTGGCATGATTGTTGGTGCCAGATGCTAAATAAATTCCAGTGATAAGCAGCTGGAAAGGCTTACTTTTAACAAAAAATTACTGGCTTACTGTATATATACCATGCATTACTGTACATTGCTACTTACTAAATAATTAAAACATGCAAATTATATATAAATTAACATTTATTATGTGGGGGGTCTGGGTATCTCTGCGAGTATTGATGCTGAGTACCACCCCTGGAGTCGCGAGTTCAAACCCAGGATGTGCTGAGTGACTCCAGCCAGGTCTCCTTAGCAACCATATTGGTCCGGTTGCTAGGGAGGGTGGAGTCACATGGGGTAACCTCCTCGTGGTGGTGATTAGTGGTTCTCGCTCTCAATGGGGCGTGTGGTGAGTTGTGAGTGGATCGTGGAGAGTAGCATGAGCCTCCACATGCTGTGAGTCTCCGCGGTGTCGTGCACAACGAGTCACGTGATCAGATGCGTGGATTTACGGTCTCAGAAGCGGAGGCAACTGAGACGTGTCCTCCGCCACCCAGATTGAGGCGAGTAACCGCGCCATCATGAGGACCTACTAAGTAGTGAGAATTGGGCATTCCAAATTGGGGGGGAAAAGGGGATAAAAAAAAGAAAACATTTATTATGTGAGTGAGACGAAAGAGCACTGAGTGCTATGAAAAAAACTTGTAATGTTTCTTGGGCAAGCACTAAACAAGATGTTTTGTTTAATATTTGAAAGTGACCCAAGTGTAAGCATCCAAAACTGGACACATTTGGTCCAAAACATAAGAATATCTACATTAATTTACATTCACTGTTTGAAATCATGCCAATGGATTTGACGTGTAAAACTAGTCAAACAGTGCACATACTGTAACCAATAACTGTGACAGTTCCTTTAGGGGTCCAACGCTCTGTAGCAATCATCTAAAATATCGACCAGACCCATTAATCGGCCGAGATTATCGGCATTGGCAGATTTACAGAAGTGTTACCTTTCCATTGAGCCAGCCATCTCTGTATGACATATTTAGAGGGTTTTCTGTAAATAAGCATTTTCCTTTCATTTACTGTCATTAAATTGTATTGTGTAGCTATATAGCAGCAATCGCCCACCGAAAATCCATATGGTCAATTTGACAACTAAATAACTAGGGTCATGGAGTTCTGGTTTCAACATGCAAGCTGCAGTCTGACCTATAAAACTTTCTCTTCTCTCTCTGGAGTATCTGATAGATCCAATAATCCTATTATATTCAGTACAAGACATACAGTCAACTTTGATCCTATAGAACAAGGGGTTTCCAATGGTTCATGCCATATAGGTTATTTCCAAATACTGAAATGTATTTCCATACACGTAATTGCGATGCAAATCATTTACAAGCAGGTTAGAATTAAATGCTTTATACATACCAACAAGGAAGTCTGATATTGCCAAATTTAGGAAGAAGTAATTGCATTGATTTCTCAGGCTCTTGTCCACGACAAAGGCAAGGATGACCAACGCGTTTCCGACCACCACCACGACCACCAGGGTTATCATTAGGATCGCCAGGATAACCATCGTGTACCCGGGGAACGCGTCCAAATCCGAGCTGACGGTCGTGATGTTGGAACCAGAAGAATTGAATCCAGAAAAGCAGGTGACCATTGTCAGATCAAGAGCATTTGGAGAACCAGCAACAGGTTTGAGCTCATTGTGTGCCCTCTTTCTGGTGACAAAGACAGTAGATGAGTTTTCCCTCCTTGAGGGTTACGTTAACTTCAGAGCGTTTCCCAAAATAACCCGTTCCCGTTGGAGTCTCCAAACGCCCGGAGAGCGCGCCATTCTTTGAAGTCGTCAAAGCAATGCCTGAAACCGATATGAAATGCCTTTTTTTTTTTTTTCCTGAAGGGAACTCCATGAATTGGTAAGTCAAGTCCGTGTACTGAGACTGAGCGCACAATTTCTGATCTCTCCAAAACATAAGCTCGTTCCCGTCAGGCGCGCACGTCAACTGTTGCGCTCTCGCGCCTCCCGTTGAAAACGGTGCTATTCTTTTTTTTTTTTGAAGAAGAAATCAAAGGGATGTACTCTCCCTAATTTCTGCTAAACTTAGTTAAGATTTTACCAAGCATACTACAATTTGCATTTTTGATCATACCTTATATCATAAATCTGAACCCATGCTAAATGATCCTAAAAGGATCCTACTGGATAAACTGAAATTCCTACAGGTGTTTAAACTGTTTGTATACCATTTAAATGACTATTTAAATTAGTTATTAAAAGTCCTATAACTTATACTTTTGATCAGGGCCATACTTGCGTTCAATTAGAAACAATACAATTATTTCCAGACAATAATACAGATTGATGATAGATGCTTTGAGTAGTCCAAATGTTTATAACATTAATTTGATCCCAGTCGACAATCCTAAATAAAATTGTACAGCATTCCAGTTTGCTCAAATAGAAATTTGTTCTAACTTGTTTTAAGGATGTTTACTGTATAACAACCGCTGAAAAAATCCATATTTGACCTAGTCTGAAGATCTTAAAGGAATGTTTACAGGATTCCTTTTGGAATTTGTATCCCAATTTGGAACCAATTCTAAAGAATCTTAATGGTTTTTAATTTAATGAGAATCCTCTAAGAATCAAATAAGAACCTGCTGAAAAAAATGGACTGAAATTGGATGGGATTTTATAATTTTTTTAATTGTCCTAATTGTTATATTGGACATTGTGTAATCTACTAGTAATCAGAACCCTACTTTGATATTATGTCTTGCTACTGGACAGTTAAAAGGAATATAAAGGAATGCTGAAACCCCAAAAGATTTTCTTGGAATGTCTTTTGATGTCTTGCAAAGATATTTCATCCTATTGGTAATTTATAGTTCTAAAATATCTCGTTTTTTATGCTAGGTTGGAATCTTCAATCGAAATTCCCATTGGGATCCTTTTGGGATTGGTTTTGATTTATGATTAAAATACCAGTAGGAACCCCATACACATTCCTTTGGGATTTTTCACTACCTTATTTTTACTCTAGCACATTTCATTGGTTTCAGCACCTTGGACAGCACCATTATTGCCATCCACTCTCGGCAGCAAGACAGCGAAGAGGTAATTTTCATCAAGTCATTCCTTCCCTACCCAGTAGCTGTGCCTTACCTATATATTGCACACTAGGTCTCATTTTTGGACTATGATTTTGCATTTCTACTACATCAAACCAGAAGCAGTGAACTCAAGAAGCATTTAAGTAAACAAATAAAACGTTAATGCCATAATCATTCAAGTACATGATGTCAAAAGCATGAGAAATAAACATCCCTTAATTGCACTTAAAACTGCACACTGTGTACACTACGCCTCTGCACTCTAAACACACTCACCAAGTCTGTGTTCCGGGTTTCAAAAAATCTGTAATTATGCATGCAGTCAGAGGTTTGGTCTGTGACTCATTTCCCCTGTGACACAAAAGACCAACTTTAGCCCCATGAGCTGCTACACAGCTGAGTGACAGAGCAGGAAGATTGCAGATACTTTGCTCCTGCGGTTCATACACACGTGCATGACATTGATACCGAAATAATGGTGCATCTGTGAAATCCAATTTAATTGCACTAAATAGTGCAGCCCCTCTATCTTACATTAGTTCTTGCAGTTGTGTGGTTAAATACACCCCTAAAACCTCTTTACATGTATTTGTTCTTTAATTATGAAGTGCTAATTAACCCTAAGCTCTTAAACCGGGAATTCGTTGTCTAGTTCCGATAGTAATTTCAATCAGTTGCAAAGGGTGCCGCCTGAGGGGCTGGGGAGCAATTCGATCGGCAGAAGTGTGCCTTTATCATTTGAAATCAATGTGTAAATGCCCAAAAAATCCTAAAGCAATGTGTAGAAGATTTCTGTTGGAATTTCTATCATAATGTTGAACTAATCCTGAAGGATGGAAATGGGATAGTTCACCTCAAAATGAAAATTTTGTCATGTTGTTCCAAACCCTAGGGCTCCACGCATCCTAGAATTTTGCAATGCAGTTTTCCAGAAATGGAAAATGACAAAAATATCTAAATGTCCTGGAAAATAATTTCTGTCGGGAAGACACGCAGGCTTGAGTGAAGTTTAAGATGCCATTTATTTGATAAATGTAAAACAGGAAGTAATGTCCCTCTCTTTGGCGTAGGCCCCGTCCGGCGGTCCGAGGTGAGTTGTACCCGGAACCGTCATATCCTGCCGGAGATAGGAGGCAGGGGCGAGGAGCCTACCCCCGTGCGGGACAGGGCTCAACAGGTGGTAGTGGGGTGGAGGAGGTTGCCGTGTTCGCACACTGAAACAGCAATGTGATAGATTGTGATCTACAGCTGCTAGTCTTCCTGCTAGAACTACGCTGCGCTTGCATGCTTTGTCCTGGGAATTATTTTAGTATAATAAAACAGTTTGAATGTGTTGCTAACAAGGTTTTTGTTACATGTACACAATCATGGTAATAATTGGGACTTGGATTATATGTCAAATACAAAAATTCATGTTGTTTTGTCTGTTCTGGCAGCTGCACATTGTGAAAAAACATCAACATTTAACTGTCATGAACGAAGCCCTGTCCCGCACAATCTCCGCTCATCTGCTGTCATCTCTACTTTGCTCCAACAAAAAAAGTTTAAGTATTGACATTGTGCAAACAACAATGCTGTTTTGTTACCTACAGAAACATTTAAGTTGTAAACATCAGACATTGGATTTGGTCAGGCCATTGATTTAAAATACACACATATATATATATATATATATGTGTGTATGTGTTTCACACCTCAAGGTGGTAGCGTGATGATTGCTTACTTCAGGAAGTAAATAATTTTTTATTAATTCATCAATTGGAGTCCACTTGTACAGCGGTTACCACATGTAGGTCCCTATTATTTCAGCGACGCGGAAAACACAGAGGACCACATCAAATCCAGTCATAAAAATGGCCAAAATCTGACATACTTGGGACGAAAACGAATGTTTGAATGCACTATTATTCAAATTAAAATTGCAGTATGTCATAGTGTGATTATTACCCCAAAAGAATGTGATTTAATTGAGTAAATATGTAATCTGCGTGTGCTGCCTGCTTCAAAATGACTGTGTGAAGCCGTCCGCTCATAAACTGAAAACAGAAGATATGAGTGGGAACCCTGAACCCATTTTACTTTCTTTTATCGAAGACAAAAGGCAGAATGCAAGTCTCATTTCTTTACATTCTGCTTATGTGCACCATAGAAGAAAGTAATTTAAGTTTGGAAAAACACGAGGGTAAGAAAATGGTGACAGAATAAAAAAATTTCACTTCAATGGGGTCAAAAATCACCCAAGAATTAAACAACACCCTACTTAATTAAGTGAATTTGCTACGGGATTATTTGGTTGTTGTATTTGATACATGGAGTCAGAAACGTATTTTGAAATATCTCACAGTTCTTTAATTATAAAGTGCTAATTAACACCAACTGAACTTGGGATTTCCTTTTTAAGTTGCTATAGTGATTCCAATCACATGAGACGCAAGGGAAGGGAGTAATTTGGTTTCGACACAGTGAAACATATTATAGAAATGCAGTGAAACAAATGTGTAAATCGTGCAAATGGATTGAATTCCTGGAAGCACACCCTGATATTCTTGCCAAAAGCATCACTTAAATTCTATTTGCATAAAATGCATTATTCCAAAGATTAAAATCGTTGTTGTTTATCTTCATAATCTTTCATCAGATAAGGTAATAAATTGCTGCTGTTTTAGGAAACGCTGCCTTTCTAAAAATCTTACCAATATCTAATGCAGCAATTGAATGCCTGGTAACATTAATATAATAAACAAGACAAAAAAAGAAAAGAAATAACAAATAACGATAGATGGTTATTGCCATGTTAGCATGCCCCCTCCCCCCAAAAGGGTAGTACATTTCCAAAAAGCCATGGTATTACCATGGTATATATCACAAATGAAGAAAGAAGAAGAAAAAATTGTAGTACTATGGTACTATTTCCTTAAAACCCCCAAAACAAATCCCATTGCAGTACTGTAGTACCATGTTCAAAAGAACATGGCAGCACACTAACCCATACCTTTTATGTACATCTTTATTAGTGGGTTGTAGTTTGAAGCTAAAGCTTTGACAGACTTGTTTCAGCTTTTCTTGTCTCGTGTTGCTAATGCGAGGGATTTCAAACATTAAAGCACTTCGACTCGGAGTGTACACAAAGGTGCCCAGGGAAGATAACCGGAGAAAGCAGCTAAGTACCTTAGAAATCAAGTCCTTTCTTGAATTATTCTTGCTGTGGAAAAACCCCAATAAACCAAAGGCCCAATGCGGAAGCTACAACTAACATAAAAAGGATCTGCTCTCTCACCTTCTAAAGAAATGGGAGAGACTCTTATGAATCAAGCTTTCGGCTGCACCCTTCTGATGTTTGATCTCCAGAGCTGAAGAGCCCTGTCCCTTATTTGTACAAACAACAGCAGCCGTATCCCAAAGCCACTTCAGACGATAAAACAACATGAATTACCATTCTACTCTAGTCTTCTTGCTTCTTTAGGCCCCAACGGAGGACCGCTAATGTGCTGATTTGATTTCTCCCACGATTAATATTATTCATTGATACTTTTGTGAGTTCATTTACCAAAGGGAAGTGTTTGTTGTCCACAATGCAAATTAGCTACTTTCATGCAATGCTAATGGCTCTATTTTAGCCTCTTTGTAGGGATGTATATTATCTGGAGACGTAAAGTTGGAAAGATCAATACTGACCATAAGCAAGTCAGAGCTCCGGCTACCAAAACCCAACATGGTGTTTACTAATACACTAGAAGGTAATTTATAGCCAAATTCAGCTTTGAATCCTTGTCCAAAATACTGTGACTGAAAAAAAAAAAAAAAAGACCTTGGTTAGTCAGAGCATGGATGAGAAGCCAAATTTAGCTCAGGGACTGTTTGACAGTGAAATTGACGATTATCTAAGAGCTACTTACCAATGTACCAACATATACTAATGCACAGCATAGATGAACTGATTCTGATGTACTGAACAGTTATTTGTAGACAAGCTAAGCAAAAGTTCTTGCCAGAAATGGTACTGGCTATAACATAACACAGTTGTCCTTTAGGAAAATTGTTCTCATCTTCACTACCTTTTTAAAAAAAAAATAAAAATGATTTATCCCTTAGCCTCCGCATCTGAGATTGTCAATCAGCTCATCACGTGACTCGTTGTGTACGACACCGCGGAGACTCACAGCATGTGGAGGCTCATCCTACTCTCCACGATCCACACACAACTCGCCACACGCCCCATTGAGAGCGAGAACCACTAATCGAGACCACGAGGAGGTTACCCCATGTGACTCTACCCTCCCTAGCAACCGGGCCAATTTGGTTGCTTAGGAGACCTGGCTGAAGTCACTCAGCACACCCTGGATTCAAACTCACAACTCCAGGGTTGGTAGTCCGCGTCAATACTTGGTGAGCTACCCAGGTACCCATCATCTTCACTACCTTGATACTGTGGCCCAAAATAAAAGACATCAGTTAGTCGGAGAACAGATGAAATGCCAAACAGTCCCTGAGCAAGCTTTTCATGTAAGCCGCATTTATTCTTGCAGAAAGAGAGCGAGTTGCAACAGAATTCCCTGAAACATTTAGAAATTCCTCTGAGTTGAAGCAAGCAATTGGATATGAAAGAGTAGATGCTGACACTCCAAAGGTGCATTAATATTAATCGAAAGGAAATAGCGAGGGAACGCGGGGAGCGAGAGAGACAGGCATGAAAGAATAGGCCGGAGAAAAGGGAATGGATGCATGCTGGGAGGATGAAAGCGAGAAGGCAATGACTTGCGCTGGATAGTGAAGTGGGCCAAAATGCCAAAGGCCTTGAGGAGTTTAAGAGGGAAGACAACAATTTTGATTTATCCGCCTAACTGACTCCGATCCAGATCTCATCCGTATTCGATTCCAGAGCACATCTTTGCCTGAACAATAAGATGTGATTTCAAGTAGTATTTTATTTTTTTTATCATTTGGGACATGGTGCAAATGTAACTTACAATGTATATAACAAAGTGCACCCTTTTTCTGCCAATTTGGCATGCCCAATTCCCAATGTGCTTTTAAGTTCTCATGGTCGCTTAGTGATTCACCTCAATCCCTGTGGCGGAGGACGAATCCCAGCTGCCTCCGCGTCTGAGACCGTCAATCCGCACATCTTATCACATGGCTTGTTGAGCGCGTTACCATGGAGACCTATCACATGTGGAGGCTTCACGGCATCCACGCCCAACTCACCAAGCGCCCCACCGAGAACGAACCAAATTATAGTGATCACAAGGAGGTTACCCCATGTGACTCTACCCTTCCTAGCAACCGGGCCAGTTTGGTTGCTTAGGAGACCTGGCTGGAGTCACTCAGCACGCCTTGGATTCAAACTCATGACTCCAGGGTTGGTAGCCAGTGTCTTTACCACTGAGCTACCCAGGCTCCGATCGTAGGTCTTCTGAGATTTATATTTAGCGAGGCATGGTCTACGTCAGCAGATGCTTCTTGAGTGCTTTTTATAAGTCAAAGTAGCTCTAACCCACACCTCCAATCTTTGAATGCCAGGTTTGCCAACTCCTGACTCTATTTATCTTTTGTTGACGTCATTAGCCTCGGGGTTCACATACTTTTTCCAACCTACACTGTGAATTTTTGAATGATTCATGTAATAAGTACAAGAACAAAATAATTTGTGGTATTATTTAAAACAAAATGTTCATTGTTGTATTTTTAAGACAAATTTATACATAAATCCAGGTAATTCCAAAGGGTTTACGCACATTTACTTTCCACTGTAGAAGGGCAAAATATTATTATTTTATAATAGGTAATTTTTGTTTTTGTTCTCCCTTTCTACATTAACAGCCATTCTCTTATGTCTCTTGATTCTGTACAAGCCTTTTTATTCTGGTGTGGCATAACAAAATAAAAGTATAATTATCAAAATGTTCAAATCACAGTAACTATGATAACTTAATTTATTTTTAAAAGCAGCAGTTGAGCTATCCAAAGACACCAGTTTAATAGGCAGGTTGTGGTAAAGGTCTCTCTGGTAGCTCAAAAGAAGCAACTAAACAAGTTTTGGGGCTGCAGTGAAATCGCTTGATATGTAGTGAAATAAAGTATTTACTAACACCACAATCTACTTCTGATTCAAACTTGATATTCAAACTCCTCTGGACGGTTCTCCCGTGGCCTAGCATCTGCTTATTAGAGTCATAAGCGCCAAAACAATCCGCATTATTCTCACATGAGCTCATTAAGGACAATTAGCATGCGAGTCATAAAGTGGCAAAACTCATCAGGTAGTGGTGGTCTTTGGCCCTGCAAAGTTTTATTAGTAAAATAACTGCAAGCAATATTCAACAGGGTACTTATGAGAGAAAACGCAATATTGGTATGCGACGGGGGATTAAAGGGACAGCCATAATGGACGTTTGACAGTCAGACATAAAGACGACATTAAACCGCAGTATTACAGCCCATTTTGTGTTGACATTTGCTATGGTGTCTTCTCAATAGATGTGCTGGTATGTCGCTTTGCAGAAATGGCCAAATGGCTTTTGTCAGGCTTTATCAAATTACATTATTATGCTTCATTAAACCGGAGAAAGGGTCAAAGGTCGCTGATGAATGCCAGTGGTGCTTATTACCTATTTTGCACCCGTTTGTCCTTGTGACTCCAGGCAAGACTCGATCCCTCATTTGCAAAACAATTTGAAATGCATAAAAATCTTTATTCATTCATAAGACAGAGTACCACAACCAAATGTGTGGCAACAGACCGTAAACTCCGTAATTACATATAAAACCCATTTGCGGAGCGACTTTTAAAGTTGTTTAAAGAAATGGTTAACTTACGTACTGAACCAAACCTGTATGCTGTTATTAACTCCAAACACTCCTCTTTTTATGCACAATGGTCTGCACTTATAGCACCTTTTTAACCTTTACTCTGCATCTCATTCACACACCAATGACGGCAGAGCTGCTATGTAAGGTGCTAGCCTGCCATTGGGAGCAACTTGGGGTTCAGTGTCTTGCCCAAGGACACTTCGGCATGTGGAGTCATGTGGGCCGGGAATCGAACCGCCAACCCACTCTAACACCTGAGCCACAGCCGCCCCAAATGTGAAGATTACCAGCAAATTACATTTTATTTCTAGAAAAACTGTCCCATTAATGCTCAACACAAAATGCTTTAAAGGCCTTTTTGCACATTCATAGGCTCCAGCTTGTCTAAGTGCTAGTTCTCCTCAAGGCTTGACAATCCGTCACAAGAAGCTCTGATACTGAACGAAATGTAGTAAAAACCATCTGTTGGTCTGTTTTCAAAAACCAGATGGTTGGATGTTTTTGGTGCCGTTTACTTTGGCTTTTTGCTTTTAGGTCTTTTGTTCTTCCCTCCAGCTTTGGAAGCTTCCTCCTGAAAGGGAAAACAGAAAAGGAAGCGATAAGACTCGAGTGAAAAGGGAAACTGAATTGAAGGGCTTCCTACTCGAGGGTTTGCCGAGAGCTGCAGAATAAACACAAATGCTTTATAAAAATGTAATGACTTTATCGGCAATTGCTGTACACAAACTCAAATCTAAAACATGATAGATAACGTTTATAAAATAACAAATGTCAACAGCAAAAAAGAAAATATATTTTAACACATATTTTGAGTGTAGTGATGCAATACAAAGCAAGTGTCCCATAAATAATGCGTGGACACTGTCATCCAGTGTTTCCTTCAGAATTTTAAGTTTGTTTCTTGTTTTACCAAGTGTTTTACTTAGTAATTCACTGGACTGATTTATAACCAATAACTTGAGCTCATAAATCAATTTGACTGATTCATTAAAAGAAATGACTCAATCCTTCGTGAATAAGACTACTTTTTAGACTACTCAATGTGTGCATCTTATCACGTGGCTTGTTGAGAGCGTTACCACGGAGACGTGTGTGGGGGCTTCACGCTATTCTCCATGGCATCTATGCACAACTCGCCACACACCCCACCGAGAGCAAGAAACACACATTACAGTGACTATGAGGAGGTTAACCCATGTGACTCTACCCACCCCAGCAAAAATTGCTTCTGAGACCGACAATCCGCTCATCTGATCACGTGACTCGTTGTGCATGACACCGCGGAGACTCGCAGCATGTGGAGGCTCATGCTACTCTCCACGATCCACACAACTCACCACACACCCCATTGGGAGCGAGAACCACTAATCACCACCACGAGGAGGTTACCCCATGTGACTCTACCCTCCCTAGCAACCGGGCCAATTTGGTTGCTTAGGAGGCCTGGCTGGAGTCACTCAGCACGCCCTAGATTCGAACTCGCGACTCCAGGGGTGATGGTCCGCGTCAATACTCCCTGAGCTACCCAGGCCCCCAGTTAATGTATTTATTAAAAACTAGGTCATTGTTTCTGGTTAGTCTGAGGCTATAAGTATTGATCTGGCAATCATGTCCTTGTGTTATGTCTGTTTTATAGTTCTAACGTTAGGGGGCAGTGTCTGTTTAAAAATCGATTTATTAAGGAATGTAGACTGAAGTGTCAACGTTACATTTGCCTTGTGCATTCAGGTTGGGATTTTTGCCTTTGGTGGTCAGATTAGTCCATTCCAGTGGTCCTACACTGTGGGAAGAGTGACTTGTGAGGCCTACGATGTTGAAACTAGTAACCGGCAATCTTTTCTTTTTCTTTTTGTTGGGTCAAAACAAGCTCTTCTGTCACTTCTGTCTGGAGTGGTGGTGGCATAGTGGGCTAAAGCACATAACTGGTAATCGGAAGGTTGCTGGTTCGATCCCCACAGCCACCACCATTGTGTCCTTGAGAAAGGCACTTAAATCCAGGTTGCTCCGGGGGGATTGTCCCTGTAATAAGTGCTCTGTAATTCACTTTGGATAAAAGCGTCTGCCAAATGCATAAATGTTAATATGGTTCATTGTATGATTTTAATGGACATAAACCTGCTCGACTCAATATATGACAATATTTCATTTGTGTGATATGCGCAATATTACTGTCCTGAATTTAAACTATTCGGTCAAGACGTTTCCAACTGTTTCCATTGACTGGTGGGTTCTAAGGAAGCAATTTGCGTCAATAACATTTCCGCGACTACACTCGCCTGTATAACGCATCTTGGGCGCAGTGTTTAATAATGCATATTAAAAATCTTTGACCCTTGCCCAGTCTCAAAGGCCACGGCACGTGCCAGCTCTACACAGTATAGCCTATATATCCCCAGATTAGTTTATTTATGAAGTTGAAAACGCAACGCATGTCCGAACGGGCCACGTTCTTTATATTCACATTTATCTTCGCATGCCCTCGCCACACTTGATTGATATAATCAAAATAACAAAAATATGCATTGAATTGAGGATAAACAATTGGATGAATTTTGTCAAAGATGAAAGATTTAAATACAGCAAATCCCCATGATATGTTGGCGATTTGCTTTTATTTCACCTCTAGATGCCGCTTTTACACTGTAGAACCAATCCGTTCTAACCGTACAATCTTCCAGAGATATAATAGAAAAACAACGGCAAATATCGGCATAGATTTACGCAGATAACCGATAGTTCCAAAAGGAAACTATCGGCACCGATTAATCGGTAAAACCGATATATTGGTCTACCTCTAGTTCGTACGACTCAAATCAGACATTAACCAATAACTCACGAGTTCGACACTAATCTGTAATTCTTTCTGAACGTTTCATTACAAAGAACTGGCTCGTCAGTGTCATTGATTCGTCAATCAAAATCGCATGATTGTACTGAGTGTTTGTTGTTGCTGCATGTAGCCAGCAAAGACAATGCAATATAAATATTTCGTGTTGCCCATCACAAGTTTGTAAGTACAAGAGTGCAAGTTTGAACAACTCTGCTAAAACATCATTTCTTTTGCTGTGGCAATGTAGATCCAGCTAATTGGCATTGCAGCACACACTGTAGTCTTCTATGCACCAGTTTTCCATCAACATATGGACAAGAACGACTTGTTAACTTGCTCAGATTTCTGTGACTGCTTCTTCTCAGACTGTTTCCCAACAGACCAAATAGTGTAAAATGAATGTCAAGAAAGTAGTCTATTTTTATGTGACTTGTCCTTGTGCCCTGGAGCCTATGGTTGTTATTATGTATTGAATGTTAATTACTCTTGAGAAACAGTGGACAGAATATGCACACAATGACTCGGCCATCCCTCACTGTGAAGATAGCACAACATTAATGTTCACCTGGAGTGAACAGCATAATGCATCTGCAGCTGAGACATGCTTGCTATCAGGAAAGATGTGTATCATTTAAAGCAATAGTTCACCCAAAAAATGAACAATCTGTCATTGTTAACTCGCCCTCATTTTGTCTGTGGAATGCAAACGGAGAAACGATGAAGAATATCCCGGCCACTCTTTTGCTTCAAGAGTTCAAAAGAAAACGTCTCGGTTATGTACGTAACCTCGGTTCCTTGAGACGAAGGGAACGAGACATTGCGTTTACTAACGCATATGGGGAGTGCCTTCATACGCAACACATTTAATTCGCCTGATGCGGCGAGAGACATGACATCGTCATTATCATCCCCAGCGTCAGATCCACCAAACGAGACAAGGCTGCACGCTCCTTCAGAGGGCCGGAGCTCGTCTCGCACATAGCGTATGGGAAAATATGCGCTTCATGGAGATTGAGGGGCTCGTAGGGCGTGTGCCGGCACGAAATCCACCTCAAGTTCGTCCTGCTCGACCTCGCGGCCGTGCTTCCTCGTGAACCCTCGGGAATCGCAGAAGAGCCTGGTGGGAGGGCACGAGAGGCTGAATCGTCCCTCAGAACGAAGGCGATTCGTGAGCGAAGCGACTCACAGTAAGGACAGTGTGTCTCCATGGGAGCCGACTCTGCGTGGGCGCGGCCCAGACAGAAAACTCGGCTCTCATGCTTGTCTGACGACGGGATGTGTCTCTCGCACAAGGAACACTTACGGAACGACATCTTGAAAAAGACGCGAACACGTAAGTGGCTCTTCTAGATCTCTAAATATAGATTTATATTTATATAACTTCTATTTATAACACACGAGTATTTGCTTAAAAAGGATACTCTACACCTGCCGACGCGCTGCGGAGAATCAGTATGCTGAGGTCCGTTCACCAGCGACGCGTCAAACGGCGAGGCGGAGTGATGTTAGCCGGAGCACTGCAGGGGAGCGGAGATTCTTCTTGCTGCTGTGAAGATTGCGTCCGCTGACTGGTGTGAATCGAGAGCGAAGATAGAGGGCTTCGAGATGAGGTAATCGCTGTCTTGAAGGAAGAAATTCTGAGGAAATGGTGTGTGCATCTGTTTTATAGTTGTCAGTTTGCGCCGAAACGAGCGGTCAGTTTCGCGCCAAAACAGGTGGGGCTCAAAAACCATAGCCAATATTGCCGTTATTGTAGAGGGGTTTCAAATAGGTTGTGTACCCATATGCATTAGTAAACGCAATGTCAAGTGGACTGATGTCGTAAGGGAACTAGTTCTATCGGGAAGACACGCAGGCTTGAGTGAAGTTTGGCGTAGGCCCCGTCCGGTGGTCCGAGGGAGTTGTACCCGGAACCGTCATGTCCTGCCGGAGATAGGAGGCAGGGGCGAGGAGCCTACCCCCGTGCATGACAGGGCTCAACAGGTGGTGGTGGGGTGGAGGAGGTTGCCATGTTAGCACACTGAAACGGCAATGTGATTGTGAGCAGACTTATAAAGCAATGGCTTACATGTGATTGGCTAGGAGTTACCCCGCTAATGATGTGATGATGTACAGCTGCTAATCTTCCCGCTAGAACTACGCTGCGCTTCCATTGCTGTCACACTCCATAAATAATCTTAAATTATTCAATGCGATTCTATATTGGTTATTCCAATTTTTTTAAGGAGTTTTTCATTGCAAATCTCGACATCAGCACTATGTTCTCCTCGGCAAGAGAAGTGATGTCCAATTCATGAACGAATCGTTCTTTTTAGTTGCATCTTTTCAATGAATAGTTCATCAGGTTCATGAAAACTATTCTTAATGATTCATTCACAAATCGGACTGATCTGATCCTCAAGGTCATCTGAATTAGTTAACGATCCGTGTGCAGCGGTTAACGGCTCTCCAGAGAGGAAAATGATCTGTGAATAGCAACATCAATTTCAGTCTGATTCTCACACAAAACATTTGTTTTAGACCTCTCAGAATCATTGCATGGGACACTTTAATTATACTTTAATGGCACTTACAAATTGGAAAAACGTACAGAGATCCATGACACAAGAATTGCAATAATGGATTCTTGCAGTATTGTTAACATTTAAAGGTTTTCAAGGACAAAACGACAGGATAAAATAAAGAAACATGGTATAAACCAGCAGCAAATGGAATAATCTGGTAACGAGTGTCTAAAGCTTTACAAATGGACTGACAATTAAGAACAAGAGTTTCTTTTAATTCAGTGCAATCAATGTCACTCGTTTCGTTGCATGCACAATTGAACACATCAATCAACTAATTGGATTTTTTTATCACATTCGCACCGTGACTTCCTTCACTTACACTTTGACTCTACGTTCACCAAATACATTCATATTTTTACGCTTTTTGCATCATTTGAAAACGACAAGGTTTGAGCCTGCTGAAAATCGGTTGGGGACTCATCCAGATGAGAGGAAACCTCGGTTTAAAAATAGAAATGGTAGAAGCGTTTGGTAACCGTGAATGCTTGGCGTAACACGGTGTCCTCTTAGTTTCGTTTAACACTACTCTCCATTGCCACGGTGGCCACCGATTTCACAACATGTCACAAAATGGGATCTTGGAGGCCTGTGTTCTCTTGCATGAAACATGACCGCTTTTGTATCAGGTTCTGCATGTCGAGAAGCTCATCTTTGAAGGCTTGTGATGAAAAGGCACGTGTTCCTTTAACTGAATAGAGGCTTTTTAATGCATCCAAGCAAAATCTTAAATAATCATATCGCACATGTGTGTAATTGTATGTGTGTGCACAACGAATGAGGCCCTATTATCTGGGTAACCATAGCAGCCTTTCAGCTGTGCACACATCCTCATTTGCACAGAAATGAAAGAAAACAACAAGCAAATGAATCCCCGAAAGAAGTCAGACGCATGCCTGCAAATCCCCTCAGAACTGATTTTTTTCCATGACCTTATCACTGTGATTGCTGGCCGATAAAGAAGCGGACTCTTAAGAGGGGAGCTTCTCTTGACACAAATCCACAACGGTAACCCAAAAATTGGATATTGGACATTTGGTACTCGGGGGCATGTATTGAAAGAACACACATATGTACCAAATTACCTGTGCAAACGAGAAAGTTGGCAAAACAATTCTGCAACATTATTTCTTGTCATTTTTGTCCATTTTATTCATATGCTACTGAGAAAAGAAAAGTCAACCAGTCTAAACTGGTTTGCTGTTCTTAGATGGTCTAGCAGGCTGGTCAGGCTGATCTGATTAGCTGGTTTTAGAAGGGTTTTAGGCATCTGTGAGCTTGTCATTTCTAGATATTTCATGCACTGATGAGCCAAAACATTATGACCACCAGCATAGTATGCTACTGGTCCTCTGCGTGCAGCCAAAACAGCACCGACCCGCTGAGGCATTGACTCTACAAGACCCCTGAAGGTGTCCTGTTGTATCTGGCACCAAGACATTAGCAGCAGATCCTTCAAATCCTGTAAGTTCTGAGGTGGAGCCGCAGTGGATCGGACTTGTTTATCCAGCACATCCAACCGATGAATTTGGAGGCCAGATTAACACCTTGAACTCTTCATGTTCCTCGAACCATTCCTGAACTATGTGTGCTGTGTAACAGGATACATTATCCTATTGAAAGAGGCCACTGCCATCAGGAATACCATTGCCATGAAGGGGTGTACCTGGTCTGCAACTATGTTTAGGTAGGTGGCACATGTCAAATTGATGTCCACATGAATGGGTTTCCCTGCAGAACATTGCCCAGAACATCACACTCCCTCCACCCAAGTGATGTAAAAGAAAACGGGACGTATTGGACCAAGGGACCCCACAAGCCTCTGACCCAGTCGTCTGGCCATAATAATTTTTGACCATAACAAAGTCGCTCCGGTCTTCACTCCTGCCCATTTCTCCTGCATTCAACACGTTGACTTCGAGAACTGATTGTTCGCTTACCATCTAGTCCACCCAGACCTCGACATGTGGTCTTGTTAGGAGACGACCAACGTTATTCGCTTCACCTGTGAGTGGTCATAATGTTTTGGCTCATCAGTGTATATAATTAGCAAACAACCTTAAGACAATTGGAACAAGAGTATATTTGTACAGTAGTCTTACTGGGGTGTCCGTGTAGCCCTCTTAAATGAGTGTTCCTGGTGCAGTTGTTGATGTGTTTGAAAAGGTCTGGGCCAGGCAGAATCCAACATACCATCGAGAAAGCACCACTAGTATGTTACGACCATCCAGGATCTACAGACAGAGTTAAATCCACATCATTTGAGGTTTCGTTCATGCCCGTAACACTAGAAGACCACTAGAAATCCATAACCCTAAGTACGAGCATTAGCAAAAGTGATGCATGCCTTAGCATGCATACACATTCTACCAAATGTGTCAATTGTACAGGTAAATGTTAGCATCAGTAGAGTTCCTTTAGATAGGTAAAGTTAGAAAGTGATGGAATTTACTGAATGCGCTTCATAGAGCTGCATTAGTCTGAAAATCTTTATTAGTTTTGTTCGCAGCTGTAAAGAAACGTTAATCATTTTGCACATCAGATAATAAACAAACACATCTTTGACTCATGAGCTTTAGTCTAAAGGTCAAAGTTACTTGTCTTTTTTTAAGTCAACGTGTCAGTGAAGCTCCGATTCACTAATGCTTCCTTTTTATCCCACATTTTTCCCCAAGGCGGAATGCAGCCTGTCAGTCGCTCTTTGGAAGGGCAATCACTTCAAAGCTGTAGAATAGACAAAATGTGCTCTCTTGTGATGAATGACAGCTCTCAAGTGTCTTTAATGTCCTGCCTGTTTTATTTTTTTCCTGCTGTGCCACAGGGATGTAGCTTGCAACCCGCTGGAGGGGAGGTGGTATCACAACCATCTGCACATGCCATCGCTATAAATAGTCTTTTCGTTTCTCTGTGAAACATGCCATCACATTCAGAGATCAGGAAATAGTAGGACGAGTTCCAAAAGGCTAAATGATGTCATGTTGAATGGCTGTTAGTTGGATATCATTGGCTTATTTCGATTCACAAACTAGGACTGGGGTCATCAAGCTCCTTAGCTCTTCATTCTTGTTTTGCTCCACTAATACAAACGTATCGGGTGTTTACCATATCGATCAATAACAACAGAACCATAAGGATTTTGTACAATATAGACACCACGCGACTACATGGTACAGTGTTTTATTTCAAATCCTGTTTTTTCATCATGTCTCATTTAAAAACAAAGTCAAGATCATATAAATGATGCAAAAATCTACTGTTTGAAAATTTGACTCTAATGACATTCAAAAAACAACATTTTGCATAGACGCAAACACCTAACGCGCAACATTTTTATTTTCAAATTACATCTATAACCAAATGTGCGAAACTTTGACTCTAAAAAACACATCTCAGTAAAAATAATTGAAAAATAACGATTTGCATGCTCAGTTTCGTAATTGATGTAAACACCTAATGTGCAAATCTTTGACTCTAAAATCACATCTTAATCAAGATCATTCAAAAAAATTACTTTTCAAAAGCTCAATTTCATAATCGACGCAAACAACTAATGTGCGAAACTTTGACTCTAAAATTGCATCTCAGTTAAGATCATAACAATAGCGCTTTGCATGCTCCGCTTCGTAATCGACGCAAACGACTAATGTGCGAAACGTTGACTAGAATCTAATCTTAGTCAAGATCGTTTGAAAAATAACGCTTTGCATGCTCAGTTTTGTAATAAATGGATTATGAATGTCATGACATTCAGGGCTTGTTTATTGCAAACGTTATTGACAGAAATACTGTATCATTTTTCGAAGGATCTAAATGAAAGCGGCAGAGATTACATTGACAATTCGTATTTCACACTTCAGGGTGTTGATGCTGGAGCTCGCAGGCCTTTCATCAGAAAACAGGAGATAAGAGAACAGATTCTGGTTAAATGACACATCTGTGTGCAAATATCTGACATGGCAAGAACGGTATTGGGATCAGGGCAGGAAGAGAGGGCAGATAAACCCACCGGCATTACAAAAAGGTTGCTGAAATGTTTTATTAAAGTTAAATACGTGCCAAGCTTGCAAATTTTACAACACATGAAACACTGCACATTTTGGATTTCTCTCTAATTTGACACACCCACTTCAGGGCGTGATGACGACAGATTTGGTGAACTAACCCTTGGGTAACACTTAAAAATGTCTGAATGTCATCACATTAGATAACAAAATATCAAAGAAAGTGGCATCGTTGCCCAATGTGTGGCTTGCAGAGTGTGCTTGTGCTATCTTTCTTTAAAATAAGTGCCAACATATCTCTAAAAGAAAACTTTGAATTAAGAAAAACAACTTTCATTTAATTTACAGTTTTTATAACTTGCTTTTACCAAATGAAGATATTCCCAAAAGTGGCCAAAGAGAGGTTTTGTTACATTGAACAATAGTGAAGTGTACACACACACACACACACACACACACACACACACACACACACACACACACACACACACACACACAGTTTACCTGCAGAAGAGTTAACGCCCGCCAGTGGCCGTTTCTCCATCGTCCTCACAGTCCTGCAGGAAAGAGTTTTTATCTTCACTGTATATCCTGATGAAAACACAAAGAAATTGGAGAAAATCTTGCTATGAATCATAGCTCTTCAGTCTTATTACCCTCAGCGGCCACTTTTAATAACAGCCTGCAGTGATGCTAGCGATTATGCCGTGTTTTGCGAGGCGGCTGGGGTTTTGTGCTGGTGGGTGTATTTCAGAAGGGAAAATGAAGAATAGATTTGGATGAGACATGATACCAGACTTCGGGAGGAGTGTGTGAATCTGAGAAGTCCCACTGAGGTTCCTGCTTGACATGGTCACAAGGGTAATGAGACCACAAGGTCCATCATTTTGGGAATAGTTGTCGTGGAAGTAGATTATCAACAGACGTTGGCAGAGTATACATTTCAGTGTTTACAGTCAGTTATCAACCAGCCAAAAGCTGCAAAAGGGATCTTTCGGCACATATTGCTTTACATGTGTTTTGGGGAATGGAGGCCAATTGGATGCTTTGTTGAGGTGAATAAAGAGACCAGTCACTTGAAATTGAAGTTGAAATAATGTAACCTCCCTTTTAGAATACAATTTTACTAGACGTTTTTGGTTCTTGCCTGGGTTGCCAGGGTGTTGCTATGAGGAAGCAAGGGGGTTGCTAGGGTGGTTGTTTGGTGGTTAGGTGGCAAAATAATGCCTCCATGCAAAGCTTCATTTTCTTTGAGCAAAATATATATTTTCTTTCTTTTGACCTAGACGTTTCGTAAAAAATGTCATGAATTTTTTTGTTTAGCTAAGTGAGCTAAAGATTTTCTGAGTTCACTCACTACATGGCATGATTACATGCCTCAAACGATAATAAAAAAAAAATCCTATCAAAAGGATTATAACTATCAAAAATGGTGCATAAATATCCAAACAAACAAAGTCTTCCACGGTATAAAGATAGAAATGTCCTAAAAGAGCACCAATTCAAGTAACATAAAAAGTTTCCTAAAGTCGAAGTAGGAGTTTCGACTTGCACGACTGACTGAAATAACTCATTTTTAACTAATATGCAACTGCATTGATTGCATATTCATTCCAATGGTCATTCAATCTCTAAAACGCTCATCTTCCACAATATTTTTATTTATTTATCCCATTTTCTCCCAATTTGGAATGGCCAATTCCCACCTGGGGTGCAACCCTGGTGTCCTGGCCAAATCATGGCCCTTACCAATCATGGTTCCCAAGCAATCCCCATCCATTAATTTTGCTCTATCACTCTACTCACTCCTGTCCACCAATAGCTGGTGTGTGTTGAGCGTACTGGTGCACAATGGCTGCCGTTGCATCATCCAGGTGGATGCTACACACTGGTGGTGGTTGAGCAGAGTCGCCTGTTCACCGTGTAAAGCGCTTTGAGTGTAGTGTCCGAAAAGTGCTATATAAATGTCTCATTCATTCATTCATACATTCACTACTTAGTAGGTCCTCGTGATGGCGTGGTTACTCACCTCAATCCGGGTGGTGGAGGACAAGTCTCAGTTGCCTCCGTTTCTGAGACCGTCAATCTGATCACGTGACTCGTTGTGCATGACACCGCGGAGACTCACAGCATGTGGAGGCTCATGCTACTCTCCACGATCCACTCACAACTCACCACACGCCCCATTGAGAGCGAGAACCACTAATCGCAACCACGAGGAGGTTACCCCATGTGACTCTACACTCCCTAGCAACTGGGCCAATTTGGTTGCTTAGGAGACCTGGCTGGAGTCACTCAGCACACCCTGGATTAGAACTTTGGACTCAAGGGGCTCATCAATACTCTGAGCTTCCCAGGTCCCTAATCCTCCACAATATTAGTCTGGTGGTAGACTGTGGCTATCCGCTTTCCTACAGCAATCTTGAAGCCGCGTTCATGATTCGTGTCAGGGCATCAGCGCCACTTTGAACTCCACATGAAAAGTGCTTGCAGACAATGTGGTGTGCTTCTGTGGTAATTAAAATGTGCCTTACTTAGGCTGAAATAGACTTTAATTTCTATCACAAGTCCCATTTTGGCTTGTTTTGTACATCAGATAGCTTTTAGAGGAACTTTCTCCATCATTTGTGTGCGTGTTGTGAAGTGTGCTTCAGTGTTATGGCTCCAGGCCGACACATTACAAAGGTTTCGCCCCTTCCAACCAGTGTTTATGCTGGTTTTACGTCTTAACGGTAAATGCGTTAATTGCTCTTAATTCTGACAGCTAATATAATACTTTTTCCTTTTGATCTTGGGGTGAAATATAACCTGGATATTTCTTACAAATTGAGATTCGCCTATTTCTTTCTAACTTCAAAAACATTTTGGCATAATTACACACCATGCAAAAATAAAGAACAATCCAATCCTTCAAGACAAAATGGTAGTCAATACTAAATGTCTTGTGGACATTAATTCAAACAGCAGCTGTACTTTTGGTGTTTTGGGCGGCTACAGGCTTCATCTCAGGAAGCAAACCGGAGTGTGATTTAGTTCTATCGGATATCCATTGCCTCCTCAATGCTGGGGGCTTCTGGAACATTCTGAATGTCAATATTACCTGCGGTTTAATCTCGCTCAAATGACACCCACTCCTCCCATTCTGTAAGTCATTAATCATGTCCTAGAAATCCCCCTGGGGTTACACACACATCACACACATCCATTCCATTTTTTGCCTTATCAAACACATAAATCTATATACATGTATAATTGGATTACTGAATTAAAAATATGTAGTTGCAAATGGAAAAAAGGAAGCATGCTAGCATTGCTACATACAATACATGTTAAATGTGATGTACATTATATTGTAAACGTAAGATAGATTCTAGACTGTGACAGCTGAAGGGCGTGCACACCCTAACAAGTCAATGAACAAGAAGGAAATATAGACAATAGTAATACAGTGTTATTTATATTGTCAAGCCGGTTCTTGCATCCTCCTTTCCATTAATCCCTTTACACTGGTGCTGAAACCCAGGAAGGAGGAGGGATGCACCGTATAAGAGTCCTCGCCACTACCATCTGCCGGGGGACGGAGGAGCTCGGCCGCCTGAGAGCGGACGAATGGCCGCCGACCGCATAGGGAGAAGGGGCTCCCAGCCAACCGCCTGGAGTGGGAGAACTGCTGCCTGGGGCGGGGGAGACCCCTTCTGTTTCCCGAGAATGCGTCAGGGTGTTCTGTCCACCAGGGGCTTGAAGACTGCCTCCGATCCACCCATAACGCCGTTATGGTGTGTAGTTGCCACATTTGTTTTTTGTTTCCCTCCCCTTGTCCCCTCCCTCATCCAGGTAGACGGGGATGACCTGTCAGCAGACGGGGCGGAAGGCACGCCCCTCCCCAGGGAAAGAGGGGTGTACGTAGGGCTTGGCGGTTATTATTCCACACACCCGGCCCCTAATCAGGCTAATCAAGCCTCAGAGAGGGATAAAGGCAGACTGATGACTGCTGTGGGACAGCGAGAGAGAGAGAGAGATTTACGGACTGCTCTCTGACACCTGTGTGTGTTTTTTGTCTTTTTGGTTCAGTTTTATACTAAACTATTTATATTGTCAAGCGGAAGGAACGGAACCCGTCTCAACCATCGCTGTGCATGGATTACTCTTTGTGAAAAGATAAGTGAATAAATATAATGTCATACTGCTAAAATTGTCTTGGCTTTTATTTTGAGTGCCGTTATTAATATTGTTCAATCGAAAACTGCTGTTCAGATTTGATATGGAATATAATCATATTGAAGAAAAATATTATTATTTATTGCATGTGTGTTAATAATTTAAGCAGTTAAGACACATATTGTATATCTGATTGTAGTTCTCATTTCTAAGTATCCCAATTGTTAGGCTTTAGAAGTGTGTTAAATGTGTGAGAATGTGTTGTTCATCAACCTGTTACATGTCCGAAATAATCACACAGGATCATTGAACAAAGTTTAAACTTGTTTTGCCGATTTTTCAGAAAATAACCCACCTAATTTCTTCTGTTAACCATAGATATTCCTTTATTATAACTTTTAGTAACATTAACAGACATAATTACATTATATAAAGCTTAAAAGATTATTAAAACGCTTTAAAAAGATTATTAAAAACACAGCGTTGCCTATTTCCACCATTGCAATCTGCTGCTCTAAAGAACCCGGAAGCATGTGGTGTGACGTCAGAGTCATTTTATCTATAAACTAAACCCATTTATACACACACCAATGTAAAACATCGACTGTCCCTCACATATGTGAATACGCCCTTGTGCACCGGGGGAATCCCAGAGTTTTACGCTAGAGGAAAGCCCCACTATTGCAGCGCAATTTTGCTGCATGTCTGGATGGAAAGTTAAGGACACAAACAAAGCAACAACTCTGGATATCTGAAAATAAAGCGACGTTGTTGTGGAGAAAGCTGCTTGCTTACTGATCAAGCCGCATGCATATGGGAGTAAAGAGTACGCCGCCTATACAGTGCATGTAAACGGGAACTCTGCTTTCTCACAATAAGCTGCTTTCTGGTATCCATGTAAACTTAGTCAACGACGTTATTTTAAATTTGTTGAGTGGAAAAAAAACATCTTTTCTGTGAAAAGTGTATTAGAAAGCAACTAAAAAGTAATATTAGTAATGTGATTATTTTTGTAAGAAGTAATTGGTACAGTCAGTAATCTGATTACTAGTTTAGAGAAGGAATTAGTAATTTGTAGGGAAATACATTTTTGAGTAACTAGATTTACATTTCCTGAAATAAAAACCTATACTTTGCAAGGCAGCCAAAGAATAATATAAATGTTTTATGTAAACCTGACATTTTATGGCACCTGGACAGTAAAGTTTACGCTGCATCAGAAAACACTGTGAATTCATTGATTTTTAACGTGAATGGAAATGCATGGGTGTGCGAAATTGACGCAAATTTCTCAAACGTTGAGAAAATGCTGCAATGCATGCTCCTACCACATTAAATTTGGCTTAATTAAACAAGAACAAACTATTTGCCAATGGCGTATGAAAAATAAACTCGATTCAAGATTATTACTCTTAAAACCAGTCTAAATATTTTATGCAGTACATTTATTTTGATTAAGGATGTTTCATTATTTTCAATGGAAAACAAGACAAAAATAACACATTCCTATTCGTCAAACGCTCCACCAGATCTTTCGCCAGTCTTGTGCACAAATGAAACGCCGTATCAGAGCATCACAATTCAGTATGCAAATAATGTGACATTGCTGACGGTTACATTTTAAATGGTAAATTCCATCAATGTAACTCAATATGCTTTTAAGGTATTTGAGATTAAAAGTTCAAAAATCTCCTGTGTTATTAGGTGTGTTATTCCTGTACGACTACTGTCACCAAACAGGTTTCCCAAACAGATAGATACTCTCCACATTAATGTAGGAAAGGAAAAGGCACCGTTATCAATCTAAGTAAATTAAAAACAGAAATACCTGTATTCTTTGATATTTTGAGTGGCACTTGCGATCTTCTTTTTTCATACAAAATGTTAAGAACCAATTGAACCTGTAAATCAATAGATCAATTATAAAATATAAAAACATTGCATTGCTTACTATATGTACATACTGTACCAAACCAGATACCGTTACAAGTCTGAATATAAAACGATGAGAAGAAAATAACTGAAATTCACACGTTCACTGCTGGAAAGAGGGTGCAAGCAACAACATTTCACAGTAATGCATGCACTGGCTGCCAAATATAAAGGTCTCGCACAGACATGCATGCACGCATACACACAGATTAACCTGCATGGGCTCATTTTCCTTGCTCATCTTTAAAGAGATAGGGAGGGTTGTTTTTATAAACAGGATGTGTTATCATGCTGAGAGTGATGCTAATAAAACACTATTTCAAAAACACGAATGGACTTGAAGCACAACTTATTTCATCACCAACCAATTCCTGCTGCAACCGGTCTGGCTATAACAAATGAAAAGTGTGAGTGAACACGAGCCCTGCTGTGACTACGAGATATGCTTCTAAATACAGTGATGTAAAACAAATGCACAACCTAGAGCTATAGATGCGAGGGTCTTTTAAAAGGGATATATTAGTGACATTTTCCATGATCATCTCAGGATAAAAAGAGCCTGATATACTAAAAATATACTGTTACTTTTAGAACTTAAAGGAATATTCCAGGTTCAATTCAAGTTAAGCTCAATCAACAAAATTTGTGGCATAATGCTGATAAATACAAAAAAGTATTTGGACTACTCGATTCTTTAAAAGCAAATAATGTTGATCATCTGATAACAAGGCCACATGTCAAAGTCTGGGTGGAATAGATGGTAAGCGAATAATCAGTTCTCATAGTCAACATGTTGAATGTAGGAGAAATGGGCATGAGCAAAGACCTGAGCGACTTTGACAAGGGCCAAATTGTTATGGCCAGACAACTGGGTCAGAGCATCTCTGAAATGGCTTGTGAGGTGCTCCCAGTCAGCAGGGGTGAGTACC
Organism: Xyrauchen texanus; assembly: GCF_025860055.1. Classification (NCBI taxonomy): domain Eukaryota; kingdom Metazoa; phylum Chordata; class Actinopteri; order Cypriniformes; family Catostomidae; genus Xyrauchen; species Xyrauchen texanus. The sequence continues at coordinate 20,046,241 of NC_068325.1, read as the reverse complement.
TACTGACAGTGGTCCGAGGAGGGACAAATCACAAACCGGCGATAGGGTGTTGGGCACCCAAGGCACATTAATGTGCGAGGGCAACGAGACACAAGGTCTACTGTGGCACATGACACAGAAAATTGTAATGATGTTACAGGAGGAATGTGTCACAACACACAGTGCATCACGCCCTGCTGCGTTTGGGGCTTCGTAGCCGCAGACCGGTCATAGTGCCCATGATGACCCCTGTCCACCGTCAAAAGTGCCTACGAATGGGCACACGAGTGTCAGAACTGGACCTTAGAGCAGTGGTGGAAAATCGCCTGATGAGTCCCATTTTCTTTTATATCACGTGGACGGCCGTGTACGTGTGCGCCATTTACCTAGGGAAGTAATGGCAACGGGATGCACTGTGTTTTTTTGGGGGGTTTTCAAAAGGTCAACAAATCCCATAGACTAATGGAATGTTCAAATGGGCCTGTCCAGCTGTCAAATTATTTTAAAGAAAATTGATATGTTTGGTAAATGGTCTGCACTTATATAGCACTTTTTCTAACCTTTGAGGTTACCAAAGTGCTTTACACTGTGTCCCAACCACCCATCCACACACACCCATTCACACACCAATGGCGGCAGAACTGCCATGCAAGACTCTAGCCTGCCATTGGGAGAAACTTGGGGTTCAGTGTCTTACCCAAGGACACTTCGGTATGTGGAGTTGTGTGGGCCGGGAATCGAACCGTCAACCCTGCGATTAGTGGCTGTCCCGCTCTACCTGAGCCACAGCCGCCCCACAGTTGCCTTGGCTGTTTTAAAGTCCCAACATTCAGACGGACAGACACAAAGAATCTAAGATATAACAAATAATACGTTCCCCATCTGAACATGGCCATTCCATAAATGTCATCAGTTATGGGAAAACTATGAGTCCGATCAGATAGAAAAGTCAGAGCAACCGGAGTCAGAACATCCTGAAGGTCTGTGCCAAGTTTGGTGGTTGTAGCTTGAAAGCACTAGGTGTGTTTGCTTTGTCAAGCCAACATAACAAGGTATAACAACATAACTTTCTTTCCTTCCTTCCATCCATACATCTTTCTATTTATCTATCTATAATCTTCAAACTTGTTCAACACCAAACCATTCCCACAATGCCTGAGTTACGATGTATCAATTACCCACTCTCAAAATACAATAATTTTTGGCCTTATGAAAGAAAATACTTACCGTATGAACCTAGAGAACTTTTTTTCCTGTGCAGAGCTGCAGCACTGGCTTGCAGAAGAAACACAGCCACTGTGAAAGCCCAATGTGACTGCGATGCTCACGCCCCCCTCATGCTCCACAGAGTATGTGTGAATTAGGCCTTAATCCTAGAGATACAGAATTGGTGGCTTACCAAAGCCAAAGCAGCAGCACATCCCTGATGTAATACACTAATCAAAGAGACAACTTTTACTTGTATAACATTCACAGCTGCACTGGATTGTTTTACCAGATATTGAGTGCAAATGTGTAATTGTACACAATACCGAGGAGTTCGAATATTGCCCTAAGACCCTGGGGAAGGACACTGCTGGTTGTTTCTATCCATCAAATTGGGTTTCAGCCTATTTGTGCTGAGTGTCCTTCCATTATTTGCCAAGAAAGAGAGAGACCAGTGAGTCAAAATAGGTCCTGAAACTGCTTTTTCATAATGCAGGTCTAGACCTTATTGAAGCCAAACAAACGGCGACAAAACATGGGCCATATGACCATGTACTCTGCCAAAAATTATTTTAGTCTTGTTTTTGAGTACAAATGCCTACAATTATTTTAAACAAGATGAACTGACTTTTCAGAGAATATACCTTGAGTTACGTTTTTTTTCTTTCCCCATTGACAAACTGTTAATACGGACCCACTTTATATTAGGTGTCTTTACCTTCTATGCACTTTTACATTATTATGTAAATACATTTCTATCAGTAAGACTCGCAGACTTGAGTAAAGATTTTGATGACATTTATTTGATGAATATAAAACATAAAAGTAATGTCTCTCTTTGGCGTAGGCCCCGTCTGGCAGTACGAAGAAGTTGTACTCAGAACCGTCATATCCTGCCGGAGTTACTGTAGGAGGCAGGGGCGAGGAACCTACACCTGTGTAGGATGTGACTCAACCGGTGGTGGTGGGGTGGTGGAGGTTGCCATGTTAGCACTTTGAAACAGCAATGTGATAGATTGTGAGCAGACTTATAAAGCAACAGCTTGCATGTCATTGGCTAGGAGTTACCAATGAATGGTGCGATGATATACAGCTGCTAGTCTTCCTGATAGAACTACGCTGTGCTGACATTTAAAGTAGCTGCATTTATTTACATCTGTAATTATACCGCAAGTATACAGTTAACCTGACACCTAATCCTTACCCTAACCCGTACTTCTAAACCTCCCAGTACCTCAACCTCAGTACCAAATATACCTTAATATATACCAAATATACCACCAAATATGCATTTAATTACATCTGTAATTACACCAAGTATACAGTTAACCTGACACCTAACCATTACCCTAACCCCTACTTCTAAACCTCCACGTACCTAATGTAGTTAAATAAAAAAATACTCTGTATTGTATATATTTTAATGTTGGTACAATGTAGTTAAAGACACTTAATATATAGTGGGACCGTTTTTGCTGTATTTCAAGATAAAGTGTTTACATTTCCACATCCATATTGATAATAGTTAATATGGAAAAGCTAGGATTGAAAATCTAACCCTTTTTTGGACAAAATAATAGTATGACGTAAAATGAATAAGAAATATGAACGAATTCAGTTTGTGACATTGTCTATATTAATACCTTTTAACACAAAGTCAGATTTCTTTGCTTTCACTAAAGCACAAAAGATGCTCTTTGAAACATACTCCAAGCATGATGGATAACATGCATCTTCAGGTTTTGCACAAATTTTTAGTTTCCATGCCAGCTCGAGAGCATGCCAAATATGAACACATTCTGAAAGTTATCATGGCCAGGTCTAAGAGGGGGATTTTCAAAGATTTGACCCTCCAGGTCCAATGAAGAAACAACCACTTGCCTACCCTTAAGATAGAAACTCTCACGCCCAAAAACTGCATCTTGGTACCAGGACTTTTCACTTAAATGGTTGTGATGATAATAGAAAAAAGTATTGAATTAGAAAAATGCTAAATAGATGCATTTTCATTTGTAACTGTACATTATCTGAAAGAAGTACCTTTATCTTGTCATAACATGTTTTAAGTATGGGTAAACATTCTCACTGGATAACAAGACAAACATACTATTTTTTTGCAACTTCCTTTAGGGTATTGTCAAGACAACTACCGCAATATATAAATGTCAGTCATGTTTCAATATCCACATTTTGAACAGAAATCAAAAGCATGCTAAATGAATATTTAAGACAGTACACTTCCCCAAAGAAACAGTCGTTGCGACTTGGGGCCCCTATCAGCACGATTCATCTATTGCTCGCTATTGACAAGGTCTTTTTTCTCTCCGGCTAATACACTCTCTGTGCCCACCTGTGTCAGACTGAGGCTCATGAGACCGCTTTTGAATGGTGTTTGCAAATGTGTCCTTTTTATCACTGCAGATCTAGACTAAATAGCAAAGTAAACACAAAGCGACATTCTTTAAACAAGTAAAAGCCCTTTTCAGTCATTTGTTTTTCCTCCTGAGGTCGCTTTGTGTTTCTTGTTTGGCTAATGTGAAAGCATCTTTTTGTTGAAAGGTAATCGAATTAAATGTTTTGTGATCTAGAAGATGCTTTTCTTCCTTGAAGTTTTTTTTTTTTAACAAACAGATGCATGTTCCCATCAAAACTCTAGAGGTAGATTACGTCTGGCATCTTTAGTTCACAGACAAACTCATTTACAAACTTCTGTCAACGCTAACCTTTTACGAAAATTAGAGCGCGGCTAAACTTTGAAGTCCCTGTTGATAAACACAATATCATGCCAGCAAAAGATCAAAAAGCATCAGAAAAGCTTCTCAATAGAACTACAAAGTGTATAAGAGATATCCTTTCCCCCTCTTTTTCATGGCATTGTTTGTACAGGACAATTCCAAGTCTAATGCATTCTCCGCTGTTCGGCTGCACTAAACACATACATTGATTTTATATCAAGCTTGTCAAGCAAATTTACAACTGATAAGGTTGTTCAAGCTGCTAAAGGACGTTAGAATAGCTGTGTTGGTGCAATAAGACATAAATGTTATGTTTTTCAACCAAGAACTCGATGGACGTCATCAGAATGGCTAGATTTTCACATTTTCTGAAGACAATGTGAGTGGCACTTGCTTGGGCAAAATTTGCCGCCACAATCCTGAGGCGTTGCTATGTTCTGGGTGGTTGCTATGCCGTTACAAGTCCACATGATATTCTGGTCCCTAGATATGGCTTTGGGTCTTTCCTTAACCCTGTATGGTACACATTATGTTCTAGTGGTTGATTATTGTTCCCCATTTGATCTTCGGACATAAAATTGCTCTTAAGTCATGGTCACGTTTAATTTTGCATGGCGAAATTTCATGGGTGAAGGTGTGGGCGGATGTTGAGCGCGTATGAAATCTGCAAAAAACGATTTGCCAAGCAGCCTCTCTTTAATGCTGCACGTTATACTCTGAGAGAGTGAAGGTAAAAAGAAATGGCCACTTAAATGATGTCCATTGTGAATATTCAGTGGAGTAGTGTACAAAGCACCGCCCACACAGAGGTCATTTCCAAACCAAACATATTTCCTGTTGGTCAATGCGGTGAAATGGCCTGTCAAAGTTCACCAAACTTGAACTCCACGCGAAATCCGCCAGGGTAAATTCTTCGCCACCGGCGGTACAACACTCGAGATTCCCATTGAGATCACTGTATTTCGCCCGCATTATTTCACCGTGCAAATGTGTCCGCATCTTAATAACAAAATATAAATGAAATTGGTAAGTGTTGCCATATGGCAACTCTGTACACCAACGGAAAATGATCCAAAAACTAATTTTTCTTTAAAATGTATCAGTTTCTCTTTGAATATAATGAAGTATTTCTTTAAGTATTTGCACTTGGAACGCCTACAAAAATGTACCATGCATTTTTCAATATCGATAATCAATGTCACTAAACCCTATAGCCCATCCCCACTGTTGTCCAGTGTTGGGTGAGTTACTTTTTAAGAGAGTAATCAACTATAAATTACTAATTACTTTCTTTAAAATAGTAATCTGATTACAATTGAATTTTTCCCCCCATTTAGTTGTCCACCAGGCAAAAGTCTGATTGCATGGAAAACTAATAGCACACCTAGGCTCAGGTGCTAGAGCGGGCCGGCCACTAATCGCTGGGTTGGCAGTTCGATTCCTGGCCCACATGACTCTACATGCCGAAGTCTCCTTGGGCAAGACACTGAACCCCAAGTTGCTCCCAATAGCAGGCTAGCACCTTACATAGCAGCTCTGCCATCATTGGTGTGTGAATGGGTGCATGATACACAGTCTAAAGCACTTTAAATACCGCTAAGGTTAAAAAGGCGCTATATAAGTGCAGACCATTTATCAAATATGAGTAATAATTATAGTGATGTTAGCGTAACAAGCAAAACTACCAAGAACAATTAAATTAGTTGTTACAACACTTTTTAAATGAACGTATACAGACTGAGTCTCCAACCATTTGTTAGACATTTGATTAGCAGCACTTTAATTATTATGTATAATTAGGCTTCAATAATCTGTATATATTAGAGTTTGTTCGTATTGTACTGTATGTGCTGCATTCGCAAATATCATTCCTTTCTTTAATACTGTGTTTCTATGCACCGGTGCATTCATGGCACCTTTTGCTATAAACCAAAGATGATATTCATTAAATCAAAGGAATAATACAGCTTAATGCAAATGAGACACTTTGTACCAACTCGCATGAAATCCCCCAGACAAGTGAGGAATTAAATTACGGTCCTTGTTTTTATATTGGAGAAATATGATATTAGAGACAGACTGAGTGGTTAATTAAAACATCTGCCTGAGATGTGATTTATTCTTTATAATCCATGCTGATGAAAGGCCAGTAAAATCTTTTTTACTTTGTTTTAGTTCTTCTGTCTTTTTCCGCTGAGTTTTTTCCCTTTTCTTCGACTTGGGGGGGAAAGTTGTGACGTTATAGTATCTGACATTTGCTTGATGCTTTGGGATTTGGAAGGTCTTCTTTTCTAAATTACGTTAGTAAGTACATTTCAGTACAGTAAGTCACAAAGACTCCCAAATGCATTTTACTTTTACTAATGGTGTTTGAAAAGCAAGAATCACTACTTCTATAGTAATATAGCAAAAGGTGCTTTTACTTTTCTAAACAATAACATTTTTGCCTGGCGAATGATAAAACGGGTGCATGAATCCATAAATGTATAAACTGTAGGAGGTACCCAAGACTTATCTTATGACTATGATGCATTATATATACTTAGGGGTGGGCTCTTTCGACTTGGGTCAACCACCCAAAACCATAACCATAGTAACCATCTAGCAACTCTCTAGTAACCACCCTAGCAACCACACAGCAATGCTATGGCAACCAACCACAACACTCTAGCATTGGGGAATTGAGTTTTCTGAACAATTCTTCAGAAAGTGTAAATATCTTGTTACATTCAACAGTTCAAAAAATGCTTCACGTCCTTAAATGGTCCGCTCTATCAGTTTAAAAACTCATTTTGTACTTCACTTATGCGTTGCACCTCTTGTTTTGATATAAAGCTAACAGAACGAATGCAAAGACCCAAGGTCAATAATGTAAATGGTAAGCATTTGGCTTGAAACTGTCAATCATTTGAAGGAAATTGGTTTAAGAATAAACAAGAGTCAGAAATGTCAACATCTCACTTAATGGTCGGCTTGACACTAAAAATGGCTGCTCTTGAAAACAGAACACTTTCGATATCAAGTGCGTTATAACTTCCCAAGATATAACGCACTGCAATGCCAACGCAATTTGTCAATCTGTAGTCAATTGAGCAAAATGTTGCCATCAAGATTTCACACAAGTGGAGACTTGGAAGACAAAGTTTGTAGGGGGTTAGAAAAGGGCGGGGGGGTATAAATGCATGCTGTAATAATGCAGACGCGCACTCGCATCAGGACAGGTGCGAATGAGTCATCCGCCATCTATCCAGCTGGGCAAAGTGAGCGGCGATGGCTCAGTGACACTGTCAAGTGTCTGTTTGCGTCGGCACAGAGGAGTGCGTGGGGCAGCATCTGACAGTGAGTTCCAGCAGTGAAAGAGAGTTCGCAGAGAGATCCGTAAACAGCTTGGAGCGAGCCTGGAGCACACTAGAGACCAAACTGATAGGCACTTGCATCCATTTTTCACATGAGAATAAAAACAGTGACTGCTGTTTTGAAAAAATCAATTCTATGGGTCTGATATCTTTGAGAGATATCGCTGTTTATTTCATCCTTGAGGCATAGTCTACTGCATGCTAATACAAAGGGGTGTTATGGGTAATAACTCACACCTGTTTAGGAGTCACCACTGGTGCTAAATGAGGTTGGAACGTGCTCCGTCTATCTGTGATTGTCTCCCCATGTTTAATCGATGGCAGCTCTTCATCTAAAACAAAAACAAATTAAATTATTCCTTTGAATGTTTGGCGAGTCGCTGATTACTAATTAACCTAAATGAATGTTTTTACCCAAAGCTGCCCTGTTCAAAGTTCTTTGAAGGGAGTTTTAAAGTCAACATAAAAGCGAAACTTTGAGTATGTGTTAATGGACTTATTGCGTATGATTCGTTGGTGCACATGCTTCCAAAGACAAAACTATATCTTTGTAAGATTGATTTACCCAATGGAATTGTAAAGTCAACATGAAAATTGGCCTTATTTACTTTCTTAACAGGGTAGGTAACCAAAAAATTCAAATTCTGTCATCCTTTAATCTGCCTTTAATCTTTAATCTGCCCCTGATCACTTTCTTTCTTGCATTTCATTTTGACTTTAAGGCCACATTGACACCTAATCCATTTTCGTTTCCTTACATAATCGTTTTCCAAAGTATGCAGTAATGGAGAACGTCTTCGAAACACGTCATACTAGTGTGGATGGGAGGCGTAAATGTGATGTGTGGAATCTTATCTCTAAACTTGGAATTTCTTGGAATGCCGAGTGTGGAAATGAAAGCTGGTATAATGGAACATACCATCTGACATGATGTAAAAGAGGTGAGCTGGTTGGCCGGCACCAAGTTTTAGCACGTTGTAATCAGGAAGATCGTCCTCGCCGTAGTCTTGAACTTCTTCCTCTGTTGTCATGGTCTTGCCCGTCTCTGGTACGTCTAACGAAACATGGAAAAACATACACAAAGACAAGAGAAGATAGATGATGCAACTATTACATGAAATGGGTTTCATTTATGAAACTTAAGCAAACTCCACTTGGGTGTAAATCGTTTATAGAAGCTTTATTCGCCAAATACAAAATTCGCCAATTATTTCACTAGATTCCAGTCAAAATCAGTTTTAAAAATGCTAACAAATTATATAATTAGTACTGTATATACACAAAAATACAACGTATGCATAAATCTAACTATGTGCATGTAACAGGGTAATGTGGGCAAGGAGGAGGCAGGAACCGGATGAAGCATCAAAGTAATGTTTAATGAAAACTTAAAGACACAAACTTAAACACAGATGGCAGCTGCGTGGCTCTCTCTCTCCCAAGCTGCCCATCTGGCTCAGCACTCACGGCATGGCCCAGCCCCGCCCTCCTCCTCATCACACTCCTCCCTTGATAGACTCAGACCGGGGAACATGACGTACAACCCCCACCCCCAGCCTTCCAAGGGGCTGCATTGCTGCCTGCCGGCAGCGGCGATGACTCCACAACAACGCATCCCTCCACCCTCCTGGGTTTCGGCACCAATGTAACAGGGGTGAGGGATGGGCAAGGAGGAGGCGGGAAGCGGCTGAACAGTGAACGTTACTTTTAATGTAAAACTCAACATAAAAAAAAAACACACACACATGCAGCACGGCCGCGTGCATCTCTCTCTCTCTCTCTCTCTCTCTCTCTCTCTCTCTCTCTCTCTCTCTCTCTCCCCCGAACTGGCCTTATCCGTCTCCTTGGCTGATTAGCCTGATTGGGGGCCGGCATTGCGCACTCACGGCTCAGCCCCGCACTCCACCTCATCACAGTGCGATACCCAGAATGCCATTTTTCATTGGATATTTTCATACAGTTTTAGATTGGTTTGATGAATTGAACTTCCTCGAACAATAAGATTTAGCTAATTTTACAGCCTAAATTTAATACTCCTTTACACAAACATGTGAGGGAGCTTGTCAGCACATCAAGGGAAAAAACTCTACAATGAATGAGCTGTGGTGGTTTTTTCTTTTCCCTATTTAGTTCAGCAAACAAACAAACAAAAAACACACCCCTCAAACATACATGGGTTTTCATGGGACGGTGAGAAGGACAGTCGATACAAAGGAAATAATGGAAGCCCTATCATGGCTTACAAACATTTGTTAAATGACAGTGTTTTAAAGACATTCAGCAGGTTATTTAATAAAGGCTCCAACACTATTTCTTCCAATTTCAGTAAAACATGAATGCAACAATTTACGTACAAATGGTCTGACAGACAATTACATTCTTCTTGCGTTTCATGACTTAAATCAAAACATTAAAATTGAGATTCCGCTACACTTTGCTTTACATCAACAGAGTTGAACTAATCAACGAACACAATTAAAATTTGCATGAAGATAGTCCTTAATGCCTTTCTTGATGTTGCCCTTTCACCCCAAAATAACCTTGGAGAGTGCTTGGAGAATTGCAGGTCAAAGGACTTGCTAATATGCTTTGATTTATTCAGTGGAGGGGCTAAATGACCAAAAATATCACAGGAAAACAACATGCGTGTTTAATGTGCTTTCCCCCAATGCTAGTAAAACTGCTGAAATGTGAATAAGACATTTTGACACAAATCACTGGCAGTCATTTTTGATGCATCGTTTGGAATATTTAAGCTAAATGAGAACTAAATGAAGCCATCAATCAGCCATTCCAGCTGTGTTGCTCTGAAGTACGGGATTAAAATTCACAGACCCAAAAACATGGGTAAAAAAAAGGATCTTTTAACCAATGAATTTCAATGACTTTTAAAAATAATATGTTTTATAGAGATAGCTGGGCAGATTTTCATTTATAGGCTGTATAAAGTACCAATGCTTGGAATGAGATTTAAATAACAATATGATAATCAGAATTTAACAATAAAGATGTGACATTTTAACTGGTGCGACTGCAAAAAATATATGTGCATATACACAGATGAGTCAAAAAATTATGTTTAGTGTTTAGTGCCGCTAAAACAGCGCCGACCCGCCGAGGTATTGACTCTACAAGACCCCTGAAGGTGTCCTGTGGTATCCGTCACTTCTCCAGGTAAATGGCGCACACATACACGGCCGTCCACTTGATGTAAAAGAAAACTGGACTCATCGGACCAGGCGACCTTCTTCCGCTGCTTCAAGGTCCAGTTCTGTCGCTCGCGTGCTCATTGTGGGTGCTTTCAACAGTGGACAGGGGTCATCATTGACACTCTGACCATATGGCTATGCAGTCCATACGCAGCAGGGTGTAATGCACTGTGTGTTGTGACACATTCCTCTAGTAAGACCTTGTGTCAATTCAGACCAGACGGGATAGCTTTCATTGCCCTCGTGCACCATTGAGACTTGGGCGCCCAACACCCTTTCGCCGGTTTGTGGTTTATCCCTCCTCGGACCCCTGTCGGTAGGTACTCACCACTGCAGACCAGGAGCACCTCACAAGCCATTTCAGAGATGCTCTCCCCTTGTCAAAGTCACTCTGGTCTTTTCTCCTGCCCATTTCTCCTGAGTCAACACGTTGACAATGAGAAATGATTGCTTGCTTACCATCTAATCCACCAAGATCTTGACATGTATCCTTGTTAGGAGATGATCAACATTATTCGCTTCACCTGTGAGTGGTCATAATGATTTGGCTCATCTGTGTATATTTAGCAACATATTTTATTTAGCAGATTTTTCAGTAAACATTAAGTGTGTTTAATGTAAATGCACACCAATACATTGATAACTACCAAAAATTCCCTGGCATTTCCCTGAATGGTTGATTAATTAACCTCCCCTGACCAATAACTTGTAGCAAATATTACTACCTCTTTCCTGCTGGCCATAAAATTAACCTTCAAATTAGTCTTTCAACAAACTCTTGAGGGAGATAATAGGCACTCCGGAAAACACATCTTAAACTGACATGACACGTGGGCTTTTCCCTTCCCCGTTTAGTTCTGTAAAACTAAGACAAATCAATTTCAAGATTTAATTATAGCTTGTCAAAAAATTAAACTGCTTCCAAAGCTTTAGCGACCTATGACTGTTTTTCCATTTCCCCCCAACCTAACCCACCTCTAGTGTCAGACCTGAATATTCATAGGCTTGAACCTTTTGATCTCTCTAAGGGGCCTTCACTGCACTACCTGCTCTAACTAGCATCTATTTAGCATAATCACTGTAAAAACAGAGCTTGATGTTTTCTGAGTGTGGAGGGAGGCGGCACTTTTCATGACACCGTAGTCTATTAAGCTGTAATCATTTCAGTGATGAGGGAAGACGCTAATTACCTTCCCTCTGAAGTTTTATATACTCTTACTAAGTGACATCACCGACAACACGAGAGCCGTGTAATGGGAACAGAGTGTATTTAGGCCTGTTTGTTTACTAAAATGTGTGGGGGGGAACAAATTAGCATCGCTAATGTAATAGTCGCGCTTTAAAACCGACAGCACACATACTGAGTTGTATCACTGTGAGTCGATGGGGGTTTCGGAATTGCGCACAGTGCCATCAATGCCAAAACGTTCATTTGAAAACAAAGTAAATGAAATTTGAATGCAACAGATGCTCAAAACAAGTAATCAAGAACTTTGTTTATCTTTAGCTGTCTTATTAATCATTCAAAGGTCTGTTCTCTGAATGACACGAGCCAATGCTGATGCCGATATCCAGAGAGCAGGGAGGCTAATAGGCTGATACAATGCTGATATATCACATAAACAAAAGTTACAGGGAACTACTGAGGAGAGACTGATAGAATACATACTTTAAAGGTAGATAAATGAGCGCTCCACAGGATGCTGGATTTGCTGAAGTTTTGTGAGGTTGGTTTATTAAATCTGTTTAACTAGATATGTGCATATTTGCAGATGGTATATGATATTAGTTTTACTGATATTTGCCTTTTTCTCATTAGACAAGACAAGTTAAACTGTTGAGGAGAGAGGGAGAATGAAACATATGAGCACTTTAACATAATGAGCCCAAACTCTCTGCCGCGGCTCTGATATGTAGACCATTTAAATGAGACTGTTGCACACCGGTCTATTATTGTTGTAACATGAATGGTCATTTAAATGTCTCAGTCTCTTCACATCCAAGCAGGTGATTCTCAATGCCCTCTAGAAACAAAGTGGGTAAACAAGATAATTTATCGGCAGATGCCGTCAATTGAATAGTCAGAATATCATCCGATTTATCGGGCTTGGCAATATATCAGTCGACCAATACTTGAGATTGAGATAAATAACCAATGTAGTAAACAACACATTGTTGGTGTTGCCAATTGTTTACAATTGGTCTGAAACAAGTGTGCCGCACAAGCCCTCAAAAGTGAAGCCAAAACGTCTCGATTGCCCCCCGGTGGCTGGTCCTAGTATAGGTCATATACCCCGCCTCCCCATGTTATTCAACGGGATGTGAGACCAACTAACAATTAAATTACACTTCACATATCTTTTTTCCAAAGATAGTTTCTGTCATTTACTGTCGTTTCTATCACGTTGATGTCATTTCAAGTGTTTGTTTTCAAAATAAGTTTGTTTTTAGTTATTTGATGCTATAAAAACGGTGCTGTGACATCATGATTGACAGCTGTGATTGACAGGTTCTCTGAGTGAAGTAGTCACTGAAGCACCAACTGACTTTTTTTCGGGATCTTTGGAGGACTGAGATTGGAGCTTTAAATTTAATATCTAAATTTCTATAATTAATTATTTCACACCGTCAAAAGTCAAAAGTCAAAAGTGCAGGGGCGTGTGCTTGCGATTGATTCAGCGAGAGTGAGGGCGGGGCCTTGATTTCGCGGCTTTACTTCCTGCTCAGTGCTGCGCAGGTCTGGTCCTGAAATCACAACTGCGCAGACTCGAGTCCCAAGATGTCAGCGCCATATCGGGACACTGGCGGCTTCAGTTCTCACCTATGGAAAAGAGCGAAGGGGCGTCGTCCATCTTTTTTTACAGTCTATGGTCTGAAATGGTAAAAGCAGATTAATTGGAAAACTGTTACATATATCCACACACACTGGTAACATCAGAAGTTACTTTCACATTGAATTAATTGGAAAGGAGACCTGTTATACTGAATACAGTTGACTTTACTTTTACCCAGCCAAAAGTGTGTCTCTGGTCTCCCAGCTGATTTCAGTCATTAGGCCGGTCTGTTTTGATGGTTTACAGAGTGTTTGTGCACTTATTAGTTTGTCAGGCTGGGAGACCAGCAAAACACTAGTCAGGCTGGACTGTTTGATGGTTTTAGAGAAGTTGTGAGCATTGTTAACTGGTCAGACTGGGTGAGCAGCTAAACACCAGATTGGCCAGACCAGGAGACCAGCATGAACCAATCTAAACTAGCTTGCCAGTCTACTAGCCTTGTCAAGCTGGACTGATTGATGGTTTTTGAGGAGTTTTGGGTACATGTTAACTGGTCATGCAGTGAGACCTGCTAAACGCCAGCTTGTCCAGGCTGTGAGATGAGTATAAACCAGCCTAAACTAGTCTGCCAGTCTAGCAGCCTAGTCAAGCTGGACTGATTGATGGTTTTTAGAGTAGTTGTGGGTACTGTTAACTGGTCAGACTGCGTGAGCAGCTAAACACCAGATTGGCCATACCAATAGACCAGAATGAACTGCCTAAACTGGTTTTCTAGGCACCCAGCCTAGTCAGACTGGATTTTTTTTTGATGGTTTTAGAGGAGTTCTGGGCACTTGTGAACTGGTCAGACTGGGTGAGCAGCTAAACACCAGATTGGTCAGACCAGGAGACCAGCATGAACCAATCTAAACTAGCTTGCCAGTCTACTAGCCTAGTCAAGCTGGACTGATTGATTGTTTTTGAGGAGTTTTGGGTACATGTTAACTGGTCAGGCAGTGAGACCTGCTAAAGGCCAGCTTGTCCAGGCTGTGAGATGAGTATAAACCAGCCTAAACTAGTCTGCCAGTCTAGCAGCCTAGACAAGCTGGACTGATTGATGGTTTTAGAGGAGTTTTGGCACTTGTTACCTGGTCAGGCTGGGAGACCGTCTAAACACCAGCTTGGTCAGACCAGGTGACCAGCATGAACCAGTCTTAACCTCATCAGGCTTGTCTGTTTGATGGGTTTAGAAGAGTACCAGGCTGGGAGACCAGCTAAACAACATCATGACCTTGAGACATTGACGGTAAAACTGAGACTTAACACTTTAGTTTCTCTCTCAAAGAAACGCTCAGAAGACCTTTGAACCCATTATTCGCCTCCATCAGCCTTCGTTATTTCCACAAACATGTAATTTTGTTTCTATTTAAAGGTTTTAATGAAGCGAGCTCGGATTTCTTCGCGAAACGCCCACGCCTGTAATTGAGTGTCCATGTTAACCACGTCTGAGTTTATAGAGTGTGGCATTTTGTGAAGGACTTGTGGAATTGTGAGACTTGAAATAATTAATGTGACTTGGCTAATGAACAAGACGACTAGTCACTCACCTATTTCCATTTTTTCGCCATTTCAATACGGTCTCCATTTCCCACTCAAGTTCTCCATTCATGGAAATGCATTTGCATATTGAAATCATTAACATACATGCATAATTTATGTTGCAATTATCACATTCAGAGAAAGGCGTGGGAGACCTGTCCTTCAAACACAATAGCTTTTAAGGATTTGTATTACAGAGTTTGGAAGCTGACTGTCATGTGACCATTTGTGATAACTAGTGATAAGACCAGAACAAATTATATACTGTCCCAGAATGTAACAACAGGAAACAAGCACTACTTAAAATTAATAACCAATTGACATTATTTGTAGGTTGCACAATATGCATGTACACAACACTAATGCATAATTATTTCTCTTGTAGCATGTAATGAGCAGACAAGAACTAGAAATCAAAAACATAAATGGGCTTATTATGGGATGCTAATGCATAGTGCCTATATAATGACAGATGTTGATAAATATGATTGGCCGTCATAAATGAATTCTCAAGTGATAGTCCATGAAATATATTTTTGATGCTGCAACAATTTAAACCATACATGACAGATGGAAAAAAGCAGGTCAGTGCAAAAGTCGTGGATGCATATTGATAGTCAAATTTAATAGAAATGTATCCTAATTATTTTAAGACAAGTTCCTAGTTTCTCCACCAATTTCCTTTTTGACTGACAACACAAAACTCACATGCTTTTTAAACCCTTTTTGAACGTTTGATCAGAAGTTTGAAATTAATGCACTTTGCTTCATAGGAAAGCTATAGGATGCTCCCTTGCTCCCTATTTAGTGAACGACTTAACCTCCAGTGTGGTGTCTGTCTGCACTGGTCTCAGAACTGTTCGAAATGCACCTTATTTTTATCCTAACTCCATATAAAGCCTCTGATACGCCATTTTTCTCCATGTGAAAGTGCACAGTAAATATTGGATTTCTAATGAAAACTAAGTACTATTGTCCACTATAGTGTACATTGGGTTTAGCAGCATGGCGTTTCACGAAAATGTGCTCGTATTTTAAACAAGGCATATCAGATGAAACTAGAGACTCTATTGACTCAAACAGGTTTCAATGAAAAAACTTAATTAGCTTTCTTACCAGATGTAATGTTGTTGTCGTGTCTCGCAAAGACAAACTCGGTTGTGATCGGCGGCATGTTGTTTCGTCACATGACTCTATGCGTGGTAAGTTTAACCCTTTACTGACAGCCCAGAGTCTGCTGAACTGAGATCAGTTATTTAAATACATTTTATTCACAGCATGTGTTGCGAATAGCGGCGCCAAAGCACAATGTCCACGCATCAGCCAATCCGATGATCACAAACCCAAACATGCAAAAAGTTGACTGAGCCTCCAAGTTTTCTAATTAGATAAAAAAGACTCTCTTTGCATTTTGTCACAGAGACTGGTGTGATTTCTCAGGACACTTATTTCAGTGATCTGTCAGGTAGCAGCCACATTTTAAAAATGGTGTTCCAAAAAGCACCTTATGTGAGAGATAAACATGCCTAGTTGACTAACTCTACTAGACAGCTAAGAAGAGTGTGTTATCAACACAAGCTAACAAAGCAAAACAAAATAAACACCTTTCCCTAAGAAGGAAAGTAATTCCTTTAAATATAAGATTTTCTCCACCATAAGAAAAGAGCACAGAAAACGATGTGAGTGTCAAAAAACATCAAAGTCAATTCTAGACTTGGCACTGGCCTCATGGGGCTTTTTAGTGCTTCGGTGAAAAAGATTAACAGGTTCTGTCAAGGCAGTGTAAGACTCTCCATCGATTGTGATTAGATCTCCCCCAGCGCTGAGTTTCCTGACAGCAAGGGGAAAGGAGCTTTCTTAAAAACCACCTACCTCCTCCGTGGTAGACTGCTGTATTCATTTTATCCAAACAATTCGACTTTATTGAGATGACTAGATCAAAGGCATGGATCCAATATCCAGCATGCAATAATTTTGTTCAAAGCCAAAAGAGATTTTGTGGCTGACAATCACGGCAAATGGCTTGGGAAAGAGCGCCTGGGCTACTCAGGTGAAAATAATGCCAACATTTTGCCACCATGCAAAAGATTATTGGGAATTTCAGTATGTTGTAAACACTTTGTAATACAGAATCATCCTGTATTTAAAGGGATAGTTCACACAAAGATGAAAATTCCCTCATGGAACCTGAATTAATTTCTTTGTTGTGTTTTGAAGAATATCCTGGCAGCTTTTAATGTATAACAAAGTTAATGGGGACTGTCAAGATTACAAAGAAGACCAAAAAGCACCTTTATAGTGTCAGAAATGCAGTCCATATGACTTGTACGATCTATTTAATGTCTGAAGCCATTTACAAAAACGACTGTGTGTGGAATGTACCGTAATTTAAGTTATTGTACACTAAAACAACTTCCCCATTAGTGAGGTGTTAACTGCTGAGACCATTGAGTAAGAACCTGTTCAGTCCGATTCATTAGCAAATTTATCAGTTTTATCTCTCGGAATCAATTGATTCTTTAAAAAAAATCTAGCCAAAAAGAAAGGTACATTCACGAATCAGAAATCACTAGTTTCTCATGAATGCACCAAGGAAAGCTTGTGATTAACATTTCTATCTGTTCCTTCATTTCTAAAAAAGAAGCCAAGTTAATTTCCTCTGCTGAAGCTGGAAACCCTCTTCACACCATCAACCTTAAAATTGCGAGCTTGGAAACTATCCATCCAGAGAGGATAAAGATTGGACTGGTGCCCACTGACTCGAGGGATATTAAGATGGTCAGCCAGACATATCTTATCAGGTGTGGTGGTCCTGTCAAACACCTGGTTTGTAAATCTAGGGCTATTTTTATCAGGACTTCAGCACACCAAAGTAAACCTTACATCAGCACAGGTGTTCCCCACATGACTTAATTTGAAAATCAAATGCAAAACTTTACTTTCTCAACTTATTTAGGATTCCCACTTACAGTACATTGAAAAGAAGACCTGAGCCAGAACTTGGGCCAGAACACACCAGCAACCACCTAGTAAAGGTATGCGTTGCTCCAAAATTGTGGAGGCGACTTTTGCACCTGAAAGCACCACTCACTTTTTCTTAATTTTGTTTAAAAAAAAATAAAAATGTAAACATTTTAAGAGTATAGGTATTAGTTGAAAAACGTAACATTTTATAAAGCTGACCGACTTTAAATCTGGCTTTCACCTCAAATAACCCCTTTAATATCAATGTACAGTAGCTACAGACCAATATCATCACTATGTGCACAATGAAAATGCCTTTACTGTATTCTTATAAACATGTATAACTTGTTTTGGGTTGCTGTTCTCCACCTAAAAGTTTCATACAATCAATGAGGCTACATACCATCGGCTGAAGGGTGTTTTAGCGCTTGCTTAAAGACAGGCCATGTACATGATTGCCTGCAGGCCCCTGTGCACCTGTTTTTTTTGTGCCTCCTTCCTGTAAATTTCTGTAGAGAATGCTGAATGCCTCCTATTTTTTTCAAGGGTGTATGTAACAACATACCTGAGAATTTGCTTGATTTTTTTAACTCGTCGAGCACCTACAACTATAGAAATATGAAAAGCCATCAAGATTGTTTTATTTAGCTTGCTTTTCTGGATAGAGAAATGGCCGTGTGTAATTTCCATCTGCCGGTGGAACGCTGTGTTCCTTTTAAAGCAGGAGGGAATAAATGACTGTTGTAATACCACTCCTGACTCTAATTCTCTTCATTCTATTGTTCACTTTATTCACAAATGAGAGTGTTTCCAGCGATACATCCGTGGAACTGCTCAAAACAAAACCCTGGTAAGGCTTTAACAAAAAGGCCAATTAGTTTGTGCTGTGGAGACAGAAGAATCATCTGATGGTGCTGAGACAATATCGAAAAAAGCCAGGTTGTTTACAAAAAACATTTAAAATAACTGAAATACATATTAAAATAACATAACTAGAAAAGCTGAAACTAATATATATTTTCAAAATTCCAAATGTACCTTAAATAAAATAAAAATGACCACAAATTAATTTGAGTTTTTGATACACTGTATATTTAACGTTTTGAAATGTTAACAACTCACCTTCATTAAACGTAAAAATGCCACTAGATGGCCCTGAGAAATTTTACGTAGTTAAACATAAGAAATTAAAATCTGTTAACACGTTAAAATTGGTAGACCTAAAACACTTAAAAAACGTTTACGTTACCTGAAATAGAAATAAAAATATACCGAACTAGAAAAACTGAAACTCATTTTAATGAGTTCAAAATGCGCTAGGTGGCGCTGTGCTGAAACTGTGTAAGTATCCTCAGATCATGCTTGTAATGACATATAGCAAGTGTCGCGTCAATGCGCTATAGCGTTGCGAAGATACATCCTCACGTACATTTTGACGTACTCTAAATCAGTGATGCGGTATACGAGAACACTTTGGTCTATCATAATAAATCTCATAACTATTTGTTTTGAGTGTTCCTAGATGATACACAACAAATTTGGAGCAAATCGGACATACGATCTAGGAAAAGTTAGAAAAGTAAGTTTCACGGAAAGTCCCAAATGGGTGGAGTGGGCGGAGCTACAAAACTATGCAACCTATTGAGATGCGGCATGACCCAAGGAATCGGATGGAAAAAATAATTTTGTTTCTAGGCCTCAAATGGCGGTCACACTAGGCTTTGAACATGCAATTTTTTTTTCAGACAACGCAACTGACCAGGATACGATGTCTCCTTCGTTTAGATGCGTTTGAATGGGAGTGAATGGAGCACGAATTGTAGTGTGACCGCCCCTTTTCAGTTCACAAGTTAACCACCTAAATGTGTGTGGAATTTTGAACAGTTGGTGGCGATAGAGGGTTTGAGTTAGAGACCCCAAATTTGGGTCATTTACATTTCAGACTATCCTCTATTAGTGTACCAAATTTCATCACTTTCCTATGTACGGATTCTATGGGCGGCCATAAACTTCAACAGTGGAAGACTAATATTAAGAACACTAAATCCCTTGGCATGCTTTAATTTTGACACGAATGCTCAGCGTCAACATACAGTCGAACGCAAGCATGTCAAAGTATACGGCATATAACTGTGTGCGCATTCACAGGCGGTTGGCATATGCTATGACTGCTATGAGTCATCAGACTTTCTCCTCAGGAGTTTAAAACCATAAAGACGTCTTTATATTCCTTCAGACTCGAGTTATACAAATGCAGGTATCTCCAGACCTTCTCACACACAGGCTCTTGACTTGCACATCAACTGTTGTTGTTTTTACCTTCATCTCCTGATGTTAAGTCATCTTCCGGGTTTCTCGTGACAGCAACGGCTCAAATATGAGTGTTGCCACCTTGTGGACCCACTAATAAGTGCAAATAACTCCAGGCGCATGTGCATTCTGCGGTTAGAAAAAAACGAGTTGCACGCGTTTAGTACGCGGACAAACAGGCTGACTGAAGCATACTTTGGGCTTAACAGATTAGTGAGGCTTCGAACATTCAGTGCTTGAAAAAAAAAAATTTAAAAATGTTTTTTTCTCCCCAATTTGAAATGCCCAATGTGCTCCAAGCCCTCGTGGTGGCGTAGTGACTCGCCTCAATCCGGGTGGCGGAGGACGAATCTCAGCTGCCTCCACGTCTGAGACCATCAATCCCCGCATCTTATCACGTGACTTGTTGAGCACGTTACCGTGGAGACATGCGTTTGGGGCTTCACGCCCCACCGAGAGTGAACCACATTATAGCGACCATGAGGAGGTTATCCCATGTGACTCTACCCTCCCTAGCAACCAGGCCAATTTGGTTGCTAGGGAGACCAGGCTGAAGTCACGACTCCAGGGTTGGTAGTCAGCGTCAATACTCGCTGAGCAACCCAGACCCCCCTGAAATTGAACATTGTTAAACCTGATAAAATGATGTCAGTTAATGCAGTAACTGAATACAAAAGCTAAAATATAACCTAAAAATGCTGAAAACACTAAAACTAAAAATAGAAAACAATGGGGGGAAAAACTACAAAAACATAAACTAGATCTAACAGTCACAGCGTGAAAACTAATGAAACAAAACTGAAAGGACTAATTGAAAACAGGAAATTAAAAACTATAACAACCCTTTATACACAAATGAGCCTGTTTCCAGCGAGACAACAGTGAAACTGCTCAAAGCAAAAAGCTTAGAAAACAAATAAAAGCCTTTGCAGGGCTTTAACAAACAAGGGTAATTAGCATGTTTTGGAGAAACAGAAGGAGCCGCTGTTGCGGAGTATAAATCTTGGAACTCAAACATAATCCAGTCTGTGACTTTAATGGGCAGACGGTCCTTCTGTCTACAACAAAGGTGTGTAATTTATGCATACTAGCATAATCAAAATGCAAGTTTTCTGCGACATCCATTGGTTGCATAAACAGAAAGTCCCACCCAAAACTCACCCGAGCGCTGCTGTGTCTGGTTAGATGGGCCGCTCGTACAAACAGATGAAAGTTTCGATAGCGCCATGGGACCACAGTGTGCCACTTTTAGCTGAAATCAGTCTACAAATGGCTTACTTATACTTAACATCAACTACTTTTTATAGAAAAAAAAAATGAAACATATCAGCAAGATAAGTGATCAACATTTATAGTGTTTTCCAGGAAAAGACTAAATATTAAATGTGTATATAAAATATAATTAGTCATATTTTAGGAGAAAACTAGCATATTTACTTGAAAGCTAAAAATCCAATTATGATTTCATGGGATCTGTTTAAAAAGAATTATCCACCATGGTGGGTGGGGGTTGAGGGGGCTGGGGGCATTGCCCCTCATGATTTGCCACAGGCCCCCCCCAAAAAACCTTCTGATCCCCCCGACCTGACTGACAGAACCATGATCAAGGAGCAATCTGCCACCCCCAGACTGACAGCGAAATGATCAACGTTGCCCCTCAAAGATCGCATCCTAGTACCGGCCCTGGTTCCCAAACCAAATGAATTTCCATGAATTTTCCAGACGTTCGTTCATTGCACTCACTAAGATGAAATAATTTACAGCTGATCACACCAGAAAACAGAAGATTCCCCTGATAGCTCCAGGTTTTACCTGTGGTCACCTTAAACATTTCTGCATTTTTTACACGAGATGTTATTTATGCAAGCCTAGATATATGTGCTGTATTTATCCATGAAGCCTGTCATTCATTCATCAGAAATCACAGATGAGGCACGTGGTGTGGCTGACTACTGCCCCCATGTGTCACATGAAATGAGAAAACCAGAATGCATTCTGTGAACAGAGAAACAGTGTTTACACATTCTAATGAGGCAGGCAAGTGAGATTAATTAAACCAGCTAGATAGGTTAAAGAAGGGTCCAACACTCATAATTGTGTACTGAAGTGCTAAGCAATGTTGAAGATGTAGGATAATGAGTTAAATACGCTGACCTGAGCAACAACTCAATACTTCAATAATTTATTGGGGACTATATATTTGTCCAACCAAAAGATGGCGAGTTCTCTGGAATCCGTTTAAAACTGTGATTATGTTTGCAATAGAGTACAACATTGCCCATCCACATTTACAGTCGTCTTCGTGCTGGAAGTATTTTTCCCCATTGATTTTTTTCCCCCCATAGATATTTCATAAAATCCTTAAGATAAAACTTTTAAGCCATGAACTGAGCCAATCAGCTCCGAGATGAATCACAACATTACAAACTTTGATTTGAAGCAAAAACGTATATGCAAATCGGACAAAAACACAAACGTACAAGACCGCGTACTTTACGCCCATCCGGAGGGATAGAACTACAATCCCATGAAGCATTGCGAATGACCTAATCAAATTTAAAACAATGAAAAAATATTACACTATTGATTTAAAGTTGTTTACTAAAAGCGTAGAATCAATATATTTAAAGAATGTTGCAAAACATTCAGATATATTTTGCCTCAGAGCACTTTTGGTGCACATTGTTAGCCACGCTTGTCAGAGAGAGAGCGGGACCCCTTAGATAGATAGATAGATAGATAGATAGATAGATAGATAGAAATATATTATAATGACAATATTTTATGTACATTATTAATTTTAACACATGAAAATTCAAACAATATCATCACAAATGTATGTATACACAAATATATATTGTGTGTGTGTGTTTATATTAATAAGTTATGTATTTATTATGGAGACGAGTTCTTGAAACATCTCTAATGAGCCAAGCCCCACTGCCGTCCAATCAAACCGCGGTATTCAAATCTATCACGTCTCAGCCAATAGCAGAGGTATACCTAATTAATTATTCATAACACGTCAGTGTTGTTCCACCATACGGGCTGGTTCTGTTGAAAAGTACACAGTAATCCAGTGACGGTGGTCACCATGGCGACAGCGATATATCTCGAACATTATCTTGATAGTAAGTATAAATTATTTAGGACTAAATTAGATATATTTATCGTCATTTTGAAGGGGTTACGGGTGTTTAGTGGCCTTAAACTGAGTTTGTTTTGATGGCTTATGTCAGATTAGCATTAGCGAGCTGCTGTAGGTAGATAACAGGTTGATTTGCTTAATTTCTACTCAATAACACTGCTTAAATATGTTTTTTGTTTTGTTATTTAAGTCTTAAATATTTGAAAGTATACATAGGTATTATGAAACTAAAGTAAATAGTTGTAAATACAGGGCAGAAAGCAGTTAGCATATGGTTAGCATACATGCTACGTCAACAAACATGTTGTTTTGAAATGTATGTGTCTTTATTGGGATTATTATGCGTGTATACGTAGATAACGTATGCATGATAGTTAAGACTCTATAACTTTTCCATTTGCATGTAAACAGTTAAAGTTGCTTTATTTGCATTCTATGCATTTATTTTGCATCTATCTTTGCATGTCCACAGGCATTGAAAACCTGCCCTGTGAACTCCAGAGAAACTTCACACTCATGCGAGAGCTTGACAACAGATCGGAGGGTAAGATGACATGTGGGTTGCTATGGTGTTGTCTTGCTAGGTAGCCTTTTGAGTCAGCTCAGCATCCCTATGATTCCCAAGAATGCTGCTGACTCAGAAAACGCCTGTGTTGCTTGAAAATGCTGTCTAGGTAGGCAGCACCAGGTTTTAAGTAGGGGTGTAATGGTATGGCATCCAGCAGGGGGTGCTCACCATGCGGTCTGTGTGGGTCCTAATGCCTCAGTATAGTGACGGGAACACTATCCTGTAAAAAGGCACCGGATGAGATGTTTAACTGAGGTCCTGACTCTCTGAGGTCATTAAGAATCCCAGGGCACTTCTCATAAATAGTAGGGGTGTAACCCTGGTGTCCTGGCCAAATTCCCCCCATTGGCCCTTCTCAATCATGGCCTCCTAATAATCCCCATCCATTAATTGGCTCTTTAACTCTACTCTCTCCTCTCCACCAATAGCTGGTGTGTGGTGAGCATACTGGTGCACTATGGCTGCCGTTGCATCATCCAGGTGGTGGTTAAGGAGTGTTCCCTGTTCACCATGTAAAGCGCTTTGTGTAGTGTCAGAAAAGCGCTATATAAATGCAGCATTCATTATTTGTTGGCATTTTGTCCAGTATTGTCTATTTTCTTCCACAGTGTCACTGTCAGTTTCCTGCATGCATATTGTCAATGTCACCAAAAGCCATGCACTTTGTAAACCCTTTGTACACTGCTAATATTAGTAGTATCAAACACATTGTTGGGCTACTGTTGCGCTGCACTAAGGCAAATGTACAAACAGTTGGCACAACGTAATGTTGAGCATTTGTGAATGTGACCGAAAGCATAAACATAACTTTAGCCTAACTAGTCATTACAAATGATGTAAATCTACATTGAATCTGGTGTTTTTTATGAAACAGGGGCTATAATTTATTAACCTGTATGCTGTATTTCCACTTACATTCATCTCCACAAATTCATATGTTTATGCAAATCCGTCAATGAGAAGATTTCAACGGTATGATAAGCGTCTGAGGTATATAGTGAAACCTTGAAACCGTTACATCGCTAGTTTTGAGACACTGTTGAGTGTGTTTACATGAACAGCTGATCCAGTAACATGGCAACTCATGTTTGGAACGGGCTGCACTGTGTTTGTACTCTGTTTGCAGAAAAGAAAGGTGAAATCGATAAGCTTGCTGAAGAGTATATCACCAACATCCGAAATCTGGCCCCAGATCAGAGAGTAGAGCACCTGCAGAAGATTCAGAGCGGCTTCAGCAAATGCAAAGAATACAGTGATGACAAAGTGCAACTTGCCATGCAGACGTATGAGATGGTCAGTTTATTTGTCTGTTAAAATGTCTGTGTATGTGGTTATAAATAATAAATAAAACTTTGCAACACGTTTTCCTGGGAAACTGCATTTACTTTTTCCTCTTTTCTCTTTGTTGTTGTTGAATATTGCTTGGACTTCTTCCTGCAAGGTGGACAAACACATCCGCAGACTCGATGCTGATCTCGCACGATTTGAGAATGAGTTGAAGGAAAAGTTAGACGTCAGCGGCTACGAAAGCCCAGACAACAGAAAGCCCAAGAGTAAGTCATGGAAATGATCATAAAGCGAACATCAGCTCAAAATGAAGGGATAGTTCACCCAAAAATAAAAATTGTCATAATTTACTCACCCTCATGTTGTTCCAAACTAGAGGCCAACTGATGGTAGATTTTTCCAATACCGATAACTACGGTGGTGGAAAAGGCAGATAACTGATTAATTGGCTGATAGTTTTTAAAATCGATTGAATAATAAAAAAAAATCCAATATATACAAAACTCTTCATCTGGTGAATAGAGGTATTTCGATTAATTGGTGCCGATAGTTTGTGTTTGGAACTATCTGTGCCGATAGTTGCTCTTTCTATCGGCATAGATTTTTTTGCTCACTTCAAAAGCGGAATGAAACTGCGCTACCTGGACCATTTATTAACACGACTCAATGGATAGAGCAGCACGAGCGCAGAGCAGGTGCGGTAATTCACGGACTGGTCTCAACCGCACAGACTAATTTAAATTTTCTTGTTAATCAGTGAGATGCACGGCGGGGATTGTGAAACACGTTTGAATGTGGTAATGAATTGTCTGTAGCAAAACTCTGATGTCTCGCTGATAAAACTAGTTTAAAACAAACAACCCATATTCTAAATGGCACTGACAAAGAAAACAGGAGAAAACAGAAATTAGAAGGCTTTTCCATTCTCAAATCACAATACTTGCTGGTGCCACATTCCCAATGGGTCCTTTGAGGGCACAAATAAACCGTGATGTGGCCCAGGCTTAAATTGAGTTTGACACCCCTGTTTTAAGATACTCCTCGACCAATACGCATTAACACGGGTTTGACGTTGGGGGCTTGTGGATGCGCACACAACAGCACCGCTGCTGAAAAAATCCTATGAAAAAAATCCTCGGCATCCATTTTTACTGATAACCGATAGTTCCAAAAAGCAACTATTGGCACCGATTAATCGTAAAACCGATATATGTTGGTCTATGTCTATTCACCGGACATGGATATTATAGATATATATTTGACCAGACGAGGTTTACGGATGATATAATGGAAACTATCAGCACAGATTATTACCGATGACGATAGTTCCTAAAAGCAACTATCGACACGATTATTCGTAAAACCGATATATCGCACTACCGCTATTCCAAACACATGAGCGTTTTGGTGATCAAGTATTACGTACCTCCACATTCTATTAGAAATGCATGGAAAGTAAAGTTTGAATTGCTTTTTTTCTGCAGAGTCAGGTGGTAGAGGAGGCCTGAAGGAAAAACGAGGCCCCAAAGGAAGAGGAAGAAAATGTTCGGATGACGACTCGCTTCGAAAAAAGAAAATGAAAAGCAGGTAAGCATGAAAGAACTTTGTGTGAGTTGATCTAATGACAGTGACTTAAAATGTACTTTTGAAATGATTTATTAAAATTATTTATTATCTTATAATCCAGTGATTATTACACATCAAACCATAATATGTACGTCAAAGACTTAATGAAACAGCATTCACAATGCTTTTAACTTGCGTGATGTGACACTTCTATGTGGGAAAGGATTTGATTGTATCGTGAAAAGTAGGCAATGATCCATCCATCCATCCATCTTCAACCGCTTATCCGAAGTCGGGTCGCGGGGGCAGCTGCTCCAGCAGGGGGCCCCAAACTTCCCTATCCCGAGCCACATTAACCAGCTCTGACTGGGGGACCCGAGGCGTTCCCAGGCCAGTGTGGAGATGTAATCTCTCCACCTAATCCTGGGTCTTCCCCGAGGCCTCCTCCCAGCTGGACGTGCCTGAAACACCTCCCTAGGGAGGCACCCAAGGGGCATCCTTACCAGATGCCCAAACCACCTCAACTGACTCCTTTCGACGCAAAGGAGCAGCGGCTCTACTCCGAGCTCCTCACGGATGACTGAGCTCCTCACCCTATCTCTAAGGGAGAAGCCCGCCACCCTTCTGAGGAAGCCCATTTCGGCCGCTTGTACTCATGACCTAGTTCTTTCGGTCATGACCCAGCCTTCGTGACCATAGGTGAGGGTAGGAACGAAAATTGACCAGTAGATCGAGAGCTTTGCCTTCCGGCTCAGCTCTCTTTTCGTGACAACGGTGCGATAGAGCGAGTGCAATACCGCCCCCGCTGCCCCGATTCTCCGGGCAACCTCCCGCTCCATTGTCCCCTCACTCGTGAACAAGACCACTAGGTACTTGAACTCCTTCACTTGGGGCAATACCTCCTTCCCTACCTGGAGTACGCACTCCATCGGTTTCCTGCTGTAGGCAATGATATTATTGGTTAATATAATTTTTCCTCCCCTCCCTAACTGCTTTGGTTATATCAGCAGAAAAGGAAAGCCATTTCAGAGGTGGAGGAAGTTATTATATTTTCATAAAAGTTTGGTAAAAGGTTTTATTTATTTTTTACAATAAAATGATATTTTGGGTACAAAATAAGACCAGGAACAAAAAGCAAGTAAACAAGCTATTTTAATTTATTATACTGTATATCTATAGCACCAAATGTTCCATAATTAGCCTCATGTTTTCTGGTATTCTCTATTTCTTAGCCCTGAGTTCTCTGAAGCCATCCTTCCAGTTCACCCGTCAGACGTCTTGGACATGCCAGTGGACCCCAATGAACCCACATACTGCCTCTGTCACCAAGTGTCATATGGAGAAATGATTGGATGTGACAACCCTGATGTACGCCTCCTTATGTTTACATGATTTTGTGACACTTTTAAACACTTTATTATCCTTTCCCAAATGTATTTGTTCAACAGAAGTCTATTCCTTTACTTTACAGTGTCCTATCGAGTGGTTTCACTTCGCCTGTGTTGATCTAACGACAAAACCCAAAGGGAAATGGTAAGTAGATTTGGTAAATGAGGAACCATTGATATCTTCGTTTTCAGCATGACAAAAACCCCCCCAAAAAAACATATTGCTTTATTTCCTACAGGTTCTGTCCACGATGCACCCAAGACCGAAAAAAAAAATGAGATGAACATTTATATACGAATAAACTTATATATGTATTGTGGTAAAATAGGATAATATATACTCCTTTCTATATGGCCATGACGAAATATTTGAGGGTCACTAGAAACAAAGCTTTTATTTTTTGAAGTACTTGAAATGTTTCCATTTTGTCCGTTTAAGCTTCATTCTGTCTTGTCAAATTGTCTTTTTTCATACAATCTTGGATATAATATATATATATATGTATATATGTTATATATTTTTCCTCTTAACAATTGGTATGTAGCTGTTTTATACACTTTCATTTACAAAGCTTCAAGCTTTCGCTCATAAAACGTTTTTAGCATGGCACGCCGTTTAGAGCTAATCCGCATATTTGCTCATAATCTAGAGGATTTACTTGGAACAAACGCGTTTGACTTGCTGAATGCAGGCGATGTACGATTTGTATTCAGCTGTAAACTTTATTTTCTTGCACTCGTAGTATAATGTGACTACTTTTCGGGTGACCACCATTTTAACTGTACTCGCAGAGTTTAAGCAAAGAGACACTTTGAATTACAAATGAGATATTTTATTGTTCAGAGTCATATAATTGCACAGGCAAAACCCTAAAATCATTGAACAGAACTCGTGGGACGTAAGTGCCATCATTTGGATGCTTTTCCACTTGAGTTGGACAATCGAACTCCATTCCAGTTTGGGATTGCCTTGTTCCCGAGATCTTTTATAGAACTCAGCGCAACCGTAATTGAGACTACTGCTTTTCGAACTCCAGCGACACGAGTACAACAGTGTACATGCTACTTCTTCTTGTGTTTTTTCCATGTCTGAATGTTTTAAACGATCGATTTTGGCAGTATCTGCCATCTCTTTTCTCCTGCAGCTTTGATGCACTTTTTTAATCGACCAGACTCGGCACTTATGACCAGAATGCTTTTTGAATTTGCTGTGTAGTCCTGCACTTGTGATACGACTCGTAGAGAATGAGACACGATTGCCATTTTTTACTGCTAATTGCGTTCAAGTTCGTAAAAATGCGCAAACATTTGTGATGGCACAAAAAATGTCAGAGGATCTACCAAAGTGATATTAAGTAGTGTTAGCACTGTTTTAAGCTACACTGCTGTTGTATTATTTCTGTGACTCTATATGTGATCCATACATAAAACATGGAATATTGCATTATTATATTTCCATGCGAATGATCAGTACTATTGAAAATCTTAAAATTGTGTTATATCATTAGTGGGTAGAATCCACTAGGTTGAAAGTGTGAAAATCAAGTAACGTTTTGTTTATTTTTTTATGTTTAACTATCCAAGAATCTATGGACTAGATGTTCCGTACAGCTTTTCGTAAAAACAAATAAATATTTACCTTTAAAACGTCTTTGTTATTTGAAAGGAAATGTCAAGTGTTATATTGTTTTAATGTGTAAAATCATTGAACCTCTGTTACGCAGGTCAGGACCATGGAACCGCGAGGTCGTCTACTGCCCCTAGTGGCAGACCCCTTATCCTACCCTAAGCGCCATGGTGATTTTGCTAAAAAAATACGAAAATGAATACTCTTGTTGGCTAACATTTGCCAACTATCTATAGTTGCCAACATGAATCTAAAGCATTTTTTTCATGTTTAAATATCGCGTGATATATGGACTAGATTTTCCGTACAGCTTTCCATAAAACGTACATGTTTGTTCATGGACACGTGAGGCCTCCCTGCTGCCCCTAGTGGCAGACCACTTATCCTACCCTAAGCGCCAAGATACATGAATCGTAAGCATTCAATCATGGATTTTAGCAGAAATATATATATTTTTTTAAATCAGATTTTTAATACTAAGGTATTCATGCACAACGAGTCACGTGATAAGATGCGCGAATTGACGGTCTCAGAAGCGGAGGCAACTGAGACTTGTCCTCCGCCATCCAGATTGAGATGAGTAACCGCGCCACCACGAGGACCTACTACGTAGTGGGAATTGGCCGTTCCAAATTGGGAGAAAAGGGGATAATTAAAAAAAGTGGTTGGATAAGTGGTCTGCCACTAGGGGCAGCAGGGAGGCCTCACATGTCCATGATCTAGCCCTGGGACCATATGTTATAGTATTTCAATATAACCTTTTTATTTTTATTTTGCATTATTATTATACTTGCTTGTTTATTTTTACATTTAACTATGCCTGGATATTTGGACTAGATTTTTTAACATTAAAACATGGATTTCTTGCTTCAATACTAAAAAAAAATATTTTATTTTTGATTTGTTGTGGGGTTTTTTGTATTGAACTATTGCTGGATAAACTGACTAGATTTTCCGTATATCTTTTCATAAAAACAAATATTTAACATTAAAAAACTTTTGATTTGAGGTATGTTCGCCATCACAGAGTGTGACATAACTCAAATAGATAAATGTGACTAATTGAGAAGCACTTTAAAATGAGATCCAGTGTCATTGTTCTTTTAAATCTCCTCATTGGACTTGTCTTCATCCCAGCTACACGTCTCTTGTACGCTATTCTCAGGAAACTGCACCTCTGGATTGTACACAATGTCTGGATTGCCTTTGTGTCAACGGTTTCTTTCGAAAAGCACAAACATCTGGGCTTTCCTGAGGTTTAACTCTTCATCGCTCAGTTTATTGAGGTCATCATCATTGGGGTCGGGGCCCCACTGGGTGGCTAGTCTCTTCGTGACTGAAGCCGCTCAAGTGATCGCGGAGGATAGGATACCCGACTACAGTCTAGAAAAAGAGTGATGAGGAATTAACCAACATTCTGCCCTGATATTGACCTGTATATAAATACAACATGAAATCTATTTCAAAATGATTGGTCATTGGTCACACATGAGTACTGAGTAGAAGTTCCTCACAGGTATGATTCTCTTTCGCATCATGCTTATGTTCTGATTCTCATATATGAGGATGATTGATGGAGGAACAAACTTTATTCCACATCACTACTATTGACATCTTCACTCAAAGCGATAGCGACAACAGAACACAACACAGCTGCACACAAAACAGAGAACAGAACTTACTAAACATGTCTGAAGAGTTTGTAGTCGAAGAATTGATGCATTTCTGTGCCCAGTCCTTATTTCCTTATCGCTTAAATAGCTGCCATGAAATATCTGTGACAGCATTTTATAGCAAGTCAGTCCACTGTCGGTCATCGTTGGAATGCTCTCGGTAGGCTATTTCCAGTCATGAATGTGCAGCTTCTATATACTTGAATGGGAAAAGACCGAAATCTCAAAAACGGTTGGTCAAGATTACGAACAAAGAACATCTTTCCTATCAGCAATAACATTTGACAATACTGGAATCATAAATTGGGATTTTTTTTACTTCATATTACACTAAAAACCTCCTTTTCCCGACTTGTATAGCTAATGCGCATGCGTGTTTGGAAGTTGATTGACAGGCGATGTCTGTATCTAAAAGGTAATTGGCTCTTTTTTACTGGAAGGTAGAACGTCCTTTCTTCATCCGGGTGCTCAGAGCTGCTTTGTTGTGCGTTCCAATTTCTCCCATTCATCTAAATAGAAGTGGCCCATCTGTGCTAAATATTCTCTGGTGTAACTGTTTGGGTTTGCCGACATCAAATGCCTTTTTATTAAGATATATATATATATATATATATATACATATATATATATATATATATATATATATATATATGATTGTGTGTGTGTGTGCGCGCGCGTACACTTTTAGTGTAATCAACGGCTCGTGGAATTTCTAGAACGTTTAATATAGCTTACAGCACCTTTAATAATAATGACTAATGAAGTCAGATGTTCCAGTGACTTTTATTTTGTTACTTCCGCTCAACCCCATCGCACCGGAAACTGCTGCTGCAGTCGAGAGGGCAGAACGAGTCACTACTCGGTTCCTCCCCTTCCCAAAACCGACACAAAAAAAAAACTACAAAATCATCTTATAAACGATCGGACGGGGCTTCTGCTTCAGCTCAAGCTCTTTGCTGGACAGAAAACCTCTTGAGTGAACCGCATGAGCTCTTAAAAGTGAAGTTTGAGTTCAGTTTTGCAGGTGAGTGTCGACCCAACCCGAGAGTCTCTGCCAGTGTCTCAAAATCTAGTGTGCTTCCTAACCAGACAGCGTTTATAGGCTCCTATTTCGGGCAAAATGCTCATTTCGAACACTATACATGCATTTTGATCTATTGTCTAGTTAGGGAACTCACTATGTTTGGAGACAGCCTCTGTTATTATATTTCTGTGTATCTCTATTGGAGTATTTATATCTGCATACATGTTGCTTGATCTTGCTAGTCTTGTGTTGCTGGGGCAAATGCAGTCTATTAATGTGTTTGGGAGCCTATTTTAATGTAAGGTGTTGCTCTAGTGAAATGTAATGGTCGACTAATGTGAGTTTTTCAATGGCCGATACCGATATGCATTTGGGATTACTCTAAAATGGTAATTAATTATTAATTACTAATTACATCTTCAGTGTAATTAGATTTCTAATAAATCTGTCTGAAAAGTTATTGCTAATTACTTCGTAAAACCCTCATCAACCTCGACCAGATGGAAAATACAAGGATAGACATGAATCCAAAGCACTCTTGGCGAAATCGGTGGGATTCGTACGACGTTTCTAAATTTGCCTAATTCGTATGATATCGTGCGACTGTACTCGTTTGAATTCCTACGACCTTCACCACAGCCAATGATGCCTCTGGACATCGTTTCCATCTAATACACAACAATGACTTTCTTCCGTCACACTCAACAGCTTCCTGTCACATTTACACACTCTACTGATTGTTTAAGTTTATATACGGGGTTAACACCTCACGCTTCTGCATTAGACATTCAGGCATTTGCATGTAATAAAATTGTGCACGTTTTTTAACCTTATCAGTTACCAAAGCGCTTTACACTGTGTCCCATTCACACTCAAACGCATACACCAATGATGGCAGAGCTGCATGTAAGGCGCTAGCCTGCCATTGGGAGCAAATTGGGGTTCAGTGTCTTGCCCAAGGACACTTTGGCATTTGGAGACGTGTGGGCCGGGAATCAAACCGCCAACCCTGCGATTAATGGCCGACCCGCTCTACCACCTGAGCCACAACCGATTTTGCCAATAACTATGTCGGTGGAAGAGGCAGATAACCGATCAATCGGCCGTTAATTTTTAAAATCAATTAATAGGATGTTATACATTTTTACTTTTAACTATAAACAACCCTGAAACACGCAGATGACTCTTATTTCGAAATGACGGAGACTTGGCTCCATCAAAATGCTGTGTATTAAAGCATTATCTAAATTAAGACTTGTATATCCTATACAGTATATTCACCAGATAAAGGTTTTTGTGTATATATCTATAAGGGATGCGAACATATGGATATGAAAATGTTTGGCCGATACTATCAGCAGTTACAACTGTCCCATCTGACACCAACAATCATGCCACGCTCCATTAACTGAAGCTGGGCTGGTTTTTGAGTATTTCTGGGATTTTCACACACAACAGTCTCTAGAATTTACTCTGAAATGGTGCCAAAAAATAAAAACATCCAGTCAGCACCAATTCTGTAGACGGAAACAACTTGTTGTTGAGAGAGGTCAATGGAGAATGGCCAGACTGGTTTGAACTGACGAAGTCTACGGTAACTCCGATAACCGCTCTGTACAATTGTGGTTAGAAGAATATCATCTCTGAATGCTGTTCTGAGATGCGGGTTGGTGCCGTTTTGGCTACATCAGGGGGACCTACACAATATTAGGCAGGTGTTAATGTTGTGGCTGATTGGTGTATGCATATGTATATATATATGATGCACAAATATTTTCTCCATACGATGTCTCACAGACATCACTGAAGTGTCCTGAGATACCTCATCGGTCTATGTGACCGCACTAGACTGTGCAAACAGCAATCAAAACAATTTCCGTGGTTGTGTCTTTCTCTCTGGTTGTGTCAAATCTCTAAAAAGGAGTGAATAATAATGTGTGACAACTCATTATATAAAAAACACAACCTGGCTACTATGAACTATAATACTTTTTCTTTCATACTTAATAATACTTAATTCACTTTTCCTCCATCAACTTGACCTTGAATTAAATGTAAACAAATTATTAGACTAAAAGTTGACTTTGCATGTTTCCAGAAGGCTTACTTAGTTAGATATATGCTGCTAAATAAGGCGAAAACAAGTCAACAGTTTGAGAAAAGTGTCAACGCCCAGATCATAATCATCAACAACTGTGCATTGGTGATTATAGTGAGTGCTGTCCTCGTGGAAGCAGCGGAGGGTGGCAGTGCAGACTGTACGGCAATCAGATCATTTGGAAAGACAGTGTTACGTTAGGAAGTCTTAATTCTTCAAATTAAATTCAGACTGATCTAGCAACAGTGTAACTTGCAACTGTCCAAGCGGTTTGGCTCACTTTCACCTGTTTACGAACTTGTGTAGACGCATCAAACCTTGGAATATTCCATTACTGACTGATCTGAGGGGGTTGCTTGCATTGGTGGTGCTGAAAATAACAGCAATATTAAACCTTTTATCATTGTAACAGAGATATTTAATATTTCAGCACATGCTATTTAGCATGAATGACAATAAAAAAGAATATTATTTGTATTTTTAGGGGGCCCTTGGCTTGTGGTGGCCCTAGGCAGTTGCCTACCTTTCTCTAGTGCTATATCCGCCCCTGTATAATTACACGTGCAATCTGACATCATATGGATAGAATAGGCTACATAGAATTTGTACGTTTTTTTTTTTTTGTACAAACATTAATTTGCACAAAAGCTACTTTACACAAAATTTACACAAATCAATCTGTTCCATATTTGCATCCCCTTGATGGATCTTGTGTTGCCTTCTTGTGCATCAGTAATTGTTTGCACCTTTTGTAATAGTTGTGTACGAGTTCCTCAATAGTCCCAAGTGTCAAAAGCTGGATCTCATCATATAGCCACTGAAGAACTCAAATGTGCAGAAGATGCTGAGAAACCAAATAATTGCACAGTACATCGGGGCCTGGGTATCTCAGCGAGTATTGACACTGGCTACTACCCCAGAGTCTTGTGTTTGAATACAGGGTGTGCTGAGAGACTCCAGTCAGGTCTCCTAAGCAACCAAATTGGCCCGGTTGCTAGGGAGAGTAGAGTCACATGGGGTAACCTCCTCGTGGTCACTATAATGTGGTTCTCGCTCTCGGTGGGGGGTGTGGCGAGTTGTGTGTGGATGCCGCGGAGAATAGTTTGAAGCCTCCACACACGCTACGTCTCCACGGTAACGTGGTAAAATTTGGAAGTTACCCATAAATATTTAATCACAAATAAAATCAAAGAAATTTCCTTCAAACTTATAGAGATTTAATTGTGATGTCGATATATTCTGTACATTTTATGGTCTGCGGGCGGAATTATTTTTAAATTTATTTTGGAGATGACTCTACTTGTTTTTGGTCTGATTTCTGCAAGATTGTTAGAGATCATATTATTCCCGCTTTCAACTTTTCGTTTTTGTTTAGCTATGACACGTCTCTTCATAAGGAATATTATTTGATTAATGTTCTGCTTTTGTTGGCAAAGTTTAGTATTCATAAATGTAAGTATGGTGGTTATAAACCATTAATTCAGAGGTTCAGCAACACCTAAGAACAATTTCCAATTTGAGTAACAAGAAAGCTGTAAAGTGTATTGAAATATGTAAACAATTTGATATTTTTATTACACTGTTTATTTATTTATTTTCCTTGTTGTTGTTTGTTTTAATATACCTCTTGGCTATAGATGTAAAAGTTTAAGCATTAATAAAAACATTTTTAAAAATGTCTGATGCAGGTGTAAATTGACGGGTCCTTAAACAAGCCCTTATAATAAATCTGTAATAACCTCATAATAATATAATCTATCTTTCTATATATATATATATATTTCATCCGATGAGGTTTACTGATGATGTAATGGCAACTATTGGCATACATTTCTGCTGATAACCATTTGTTCCAAAAAGCAACTATCGGCAAGATTAATCGGTAAAACCGATATCGGTCCATCTCAATTAAGTAGCACCATTTATTTTTATTGGATGTACCCACAATCCATTTGGCCAATGAATTGAAGACATTTATAATACATTTGA
Source organism: Xyrauchen texanus (assembly GCF_025860055.1). NCBI lineage: Eukaryota > Metazoa > Chordata > Actinopteri > Cypriniformes > Catostomidae > Xyrauchen > Xyrauchen texanus. The sequence continues at coordinate 20,009,762 of NC_068325.1, read as the reverse complement.
GGCACATTTAATACATTTGTAATCTACTATTATGGGCTAATGATTAAATTACTAGTTGTTTCTTGTAAATATGGCGTTATGGGGGTTCCAGAGAGAGTCAAATATGCTTTCATGCTGATGCTTTTTGTCTGCATCGCTCACCTCTCCGTCTCTCCGTTGTGCATTTCCTTTGCTACTTTCTTTCTCTTCTCCAGCTCTAACTCCTCCTTTTCTTTATCTCCATCTGCATCACTCCATACGTTCCCCCTCAACCCACTCCTTTATTTCCTTCTCTCTTCATCCACCCTTTCTTTGGGATCATGTGTGATAATGGGGATCTGGAGGACAAGCCGCCAGCTCCGCCTGTCAGGATGAGTAGCACAATCTTCAGCGGTGGTGGGAAGGACCACACACTCTCTGGCAATCACAGCACCAAGCCCCTCCCTTCGGTCCCAGAGGAGCGCAAACCTCGGAATAAAATCATCTCCATCTTCTCAGGAGCCGAGAAGGGTGCGTGTTTTTATTAACATTGTTAGTTTGAAAACACCCATAAGTATTAAAGTATTACTCGCCCGCATGCGCCTTTAGTCTGCACTGTTATAGCTGTTTTGTATGTACTTTCCGGCTTATGTGTAAATGTATCGTGATCTCTTGTGATGCGTCACCTTGTTTCACGCTTTGATTGCGAGAATACTGTGTTTAATATTCTCTCATGAGTTATAGTGTACAGTGAAAGTGAAACATGGTTGTTTGTGGACTATGTCACATATCAGGTGGTCGAAGGAAAGACAGAGATAAAGAAAGACCGGAGATCTCACCGCCATCAGATTTCGAGCACACAATCCATGTGGGATTTGATGCGGTCACGGGGGAGTTTACGGTAAGAGTGGATTCCCATCTTTATTGCCAGGACTTGATAGTTGCATGTGAACGGCTACCACAAAACCTCTAGCATTAATTATGTAATTTAGGATGCCCTGATATCGAAGTTTTGGCCGATATCCAATATTTTTGTTTTCACTATATTTCATGCATCCATAGGGGCTTTGTGATACAACTAAAAATGTATATTGTGATAATTACTATTAACCATCATTTTAACTAAAAAGCAAATTTGCCAAGTAGATTCAGAACATTTAATGCAAGAAAAATACAGTAAGATTCTATTTAAAATATTCATATTATTTTTAGTAAACTAGCAGATTTTAGCATTTTTGTTTTGTTGTATGTATGGTCACATTAAAACTGAATTGAAAACATTTTGCCAGATGTACATCGTTTACATTTTAGTACATTTCAAAAGCGTTTTATGTAAAGATTTGACTGTTTTGACCTTGACCCAGACTATCAATATTAAACTATGAAAATCCATTATAAAAATACGAATTATTCAATTTAAAACGATTCAAATCTAGACAATGAGTGAAACGAATCTAAACCATTTGTTATGTGTGAAAATGGTTTCTATCAATTTTGCACAATTTATGACTGTCCCAAGTTGTGGCGTCATTTTCAGCACACCAAACAATTTTAATAAAGTTTTTTTTTAAATGCGTGTACTTGTGGACAAAAGTGTCAGTGAAGAGCATGCTTGCGTGAGATGAAATATGACACAAGATGAATAAAAACCAAGGGAAATATCATTTTCTTTAATTGGGTGTCATTCCCAATCAAGCTGTAATTTTTTTCAAATTATGCACACAAAAAAACATTTGTTTTTTGTGTTTTTAGGATACATCCAATTTTAGCTATTAATATTTGCCTTAGTAAATCAAAAGAGTCAAATGTTCAAAAACATCATATTTAAAAATGTAATTTACACCACAGGAATGTTCCAGGTTCAAAGTTAAACTAGATAGACAGCATTTGTGTCATGATGTTTTTTTAAGTCCATGTTTGATAGTGTTTGTTTTCTCTGTCATTGATGTCTTACAGGGGATGCCAGAGCAGTGGGCGAGGTTACTGCAGACCTCCAACATCACCAAGTCTGAGCAGAAGAAGAACCCGCAAGCCGTTCTAGATGTCCTCAAGTTCTACGACTCCACGGGGAACGGCAGGCAGAAGTACCTCAGCTTCTCCTCAGGTCAGGACTATGTTTGTGTAAATGGTCTCTTCTTAATGGAAGGGAGGGGCGGAACCAGATGAACACTCACAAACTTGAATTACAACACAGACCCTTCCAACTGAAACACAACATAAAACACTGTCGCACACACACAAGTCTGCGTGCGTCTCTCTGTCTCTTTCGAACTGGCATTCTCATCTGTATCCCTCTCCCAGCTGATTGGCCTGATTCTGCACCAGGTGTCCATCGTTACGGCCTGGCCATGCCCCCCTCCTCCTCCTCATTATACTCTGGTGACCGCATATAACTGCACGAGAATATCTGATATTAATTCGGAATTTGGTCATATTCTGATTATGTAACTTCATGTAAACCCGATTGAGACTCAATTTTATTTTGAAATCTTGTTTACATTAGAGTAATAACTCTGGTGCAACTTCACCATCAAAATAGGTGCATAAGTAGAGCAAAGTACAAATAAAGAGGAAAAATCCAGCAACTCTTGTTGAACATTTATTTAAATAAATAAAACCGAAGCATTTCGGCACACAGGCCTTCATCAGGGTCAACAAGGTTAAAAGAAGACTTGTACATAACAGTTATTTGAATACAAACAAGGGTAAGATCCAGCCACTGAAAAGAAGAGTAGGGATGTGCCCGAAGCCAAATGCCTTATTCGGAAAGGCACGGATAATGACTTCAAAATGAATAATGGATTCACCTGAATAATATAAAACATATTCGTTTGACTGATTATCTAAAAGCACCAGTATAAAGCAAAAATGTTTTTAATTGATTTTTTTGTTTTTATCCCCTTTTTGGAATTCCAAATTCCCACTACTTAGTTGGTCCTCATGGTGGTGCGCTTACTCACCTCAATCCGGGTGGCGGAGGACGAATCTCCGTTGCCTCCACTTCTGAGACGGTCAATCCGCGCATCTGATCATGTAACTCGTTGTGCATGACACAACAGAGACTCTCAGCATGTGGAGGCTCATGCTACTCTCCACGATCCACACACAACTCACCACACGCCCCATTGAGAGAACCACTGATCACCACGAGGAGGTTACCCCATGTGACTCTACCCTCCCTAGCAACCGAACCAATTTGGTTGCTTGGCAGACCTGACTGGAGTCACTCAGCACGCCCTGAATTCGAACTCTCGACTCCAGGGGAGATAGTCAGCGTCAATACTTGCTGAGATTCCCAGACCCCCCCAAAGCGACATTTTAAATAAACCTATCCAAAATTACAATGAATTTATGAATCTGTGCAGCCAATAGTTTTAAAGTGTAAACTTTATGAATGAAAATGCACACAGTGTGATTTCAGAACACGACTCCGTTTGTGGTCTCTGTTAATTGAGCACGTCTGGAGCTTGCCAAGTGTAACAATAACTAAGACATACTATGACATCATATACACTTTCCACATCTTGAAATGTCTATGTTAATGTATCACATGATTCACACGGGATTCTCATGTATATATTTATAGCCTAAACCGGAGCGTGATGTTGAATTCCTGATCTGAAGTGATTTCACTTCAGAGCTTTTCTATCGGTCTTTTAAAGTTGACAACATTTATATTCACATCAGAGATTAAGGTAATTAACTGATAAAGACTTTATATAGAAAAAATGCTCCATTCATCAATATTCATTTATTCTGAATATTCCTCCTTATGCAAAACTGAAGAAACTGAAACATGCTCCGTCTTTTTCTTCTTCTTTCAACTGTGCTAAATTTGAAAATGTTATGTGTTCTTGAAATCTGGTATGGCGCTTTATAAATGTAACGTAACTAATATTATTATTATTTAACTAAATAACGGTGTCCTATCGTAAATATTCCTGATAGACTCTTCACTTGTTTGTAGGCTATATTGATTTTATTTTAATGTTTGAATCTGTATGTAATATTCACTGCAAAATGTGTGCTTGACATTATATATTTTGCAGGACACCTCCTGCATTCAGAATAATGTCGTTGTTCATGCACAGACAAACGAAAATTCAGTTTCATGCAGATATTAATATCTGAAATACCTGGAGAAACCACAACATATTCCCTATGTATATTCTCTATTTCTGTGCCGACTTAAAATATTTTGTAACATTCTATGAATCGATTTTAAAAACTATCGGTCGATTAATCCGTTATCAGTGTTTTCCACCACCTTTGTTATCGGTATTGGCCAAATCCACCATCGGTCAACCTCTAATTAATAGAAACGTCATGACCTACCATTTGCAATTTCCAGAAGAGAATAGCTGTAAATCCTTGTGCAATTCTGTTTATTCGGAATATACTGTACACAGGAATATTCTAATATCTATAGAGCATGTAAACATCTTTATCAGAATAAAGGCTTAACCTTTCATCTAAAAATGATCTTGTGCAAAATGGCTTCTGATTTACTGTGATATTTTAAGAAGTATCAAGTAATATAGTACTGATAATTTTTCTAACCTTGTTTTTAAATAGAGAAGGATGGATTTCCCTCTGGTGAACAATCGGTATGTATCAAAAACAACCATGCAAAATCAAATAAGCTTCTTGTAAAGCTTCTTAACAACATGTCCTACTTGTTTCCTCCCTGAAACCTCAGCCTGTCAAAAAAACACCAGAGTCTTCATCTCCAATCAAAACCGTTGATGACGATGAGGAAGATGACGACGAGGAGACACCACCGCCTGTTGTTGCACCTCGACCAGAACACACCAAGAGTGTAAGGAATAGTTCAACGAAAAAATTCAAACCTCATATTGTTTCAAACCTGCGTGAAAGTATTTTTTCCGGAATGTCATGTTTTGATGATTTGTGTTTTTATTTATTTATCAGATGTTGACTCGACCATCTGTCATCGACCCCATCCCTCCCCCCATGACCTCTCCGGACAGTGAGGTTGCATCGAAGGCTGCCGACCGACAGAGACCCAAAAAGGGCAAAATGACCGACGAGGAGATCATGGACAAGCTGAGTGCGTCATTGCATAACTACATCAAAGACTCTTTACTTGGTTTCACTTCTCTTACTGTAAGACTCAAATGTGTTGTCTCTTTGTACTCACACAGGAACCATAGTCAGTATTGGGGATCCAAAAAAAAAATATACACGATACGAGAAGATCGGACAAGGGTAGGACAATTACACTCCTGAAGCCAACATGAAATCAAAACTGACCCAACGTCACATTTTCAAAGTACAGACACTATTGAAAGGTGATAAATAAACTATTGTCTTTTCACAGAGCTTCAGGAACAGTGTTCACTGCCATCGATGTTGCCACTGGACAGGAGGTAACGCAATACAGATACAGGGGGACGTTCGGAGAAACGGTGCTGGAATTAGACATTTAATGCTGTTTGTTTCTGTCTCTCAGGTGGCCATTAAACAGATCAACCTGCAAAAACAGCCCAAGAAAGAGCTCATTATCAATGAAATACTTGTCATGAAGGAGCTAAAGAATCCAAACATCGTAAACTTCGTAGACAGGTAACACCTTTGGAAAAGTCACATGATTGAAGTAAAAAGGGTGCCAAATGCCATATGATATTGACTTTTAATGGACTTTAACTGGAAACATTGATACCATGTGGGTTTAAAAGTGTTAATTGTGCATCTGGTACAGTTTTCTGGATGGGGAGGAGCTTTTCGTAGTGATGGAATACTTGGCTGGCGGTTCGCTTACAGATGTGGTAACTGAGACATGTATGGACGAGGCCCAGATTGCTGCTGTATGTCGAGAGGTGTGTAGAAATCGAAACTTTCACCTTTCGAATAAAAATATTGGCGAACAAGGCCAGAATCATTAGTGTTCACTTTCTGATTGTTAGTTTTAGTCAATAGTTTTTTTTCTTCAATACAATTTTGAGCTGTGTTCTAAATTCAGCCAAATATGTGTTAACCGGAAGTAAGCGAGTCACTTAACTAATTAACTTCCTCTGTTCTGTTATCTCACAGTGTTTGCAAGCACTGGAATTTCTGCACGCTAATCAAGTCATTCATCGAGACATCAAGAGTGACAACGTGCTTCTGGGAATGGATGGATCTGTCAAGCTCAGTACGTTCTCAGTTCTACACAGTAACCTTATTGTTTTTTATGAATGTAAACTGACTCCGACACTTTGCGTTAAGTATGATATTCCGCTAGAGGACAAAGATGTTGATTGTGATTAGTTGCTACTCATTGAAATGTGTTTTCACACCTGATTTTCATAGACGCATGCATTTTTTGCAAGACTTTGAAAACATTTGGTTTAGTTTCTGTGAAAGCTAATCATGAACTCGAACAGTAGACCTCTTGTTTCCCAAAACGAGGTGATTCTGAATCTAAAGCAATTACAAACAAGCTCTGACTTGGTTCACTGTATGAATGTGAACAAACTGACCCAAAGTTCACTGCAGTGAAGTGTTTTTTCACCCAAGACTGCACAGTCTTTTCTGTGCAATCATAATAAATGTGAAGAAATTTCACAAGTATTTTCTGATAAGGTGTATGGACTACTGGTTATTGCATGTAGTCTATGTTTAAAGATATGCATCTTGTTCTCCAACTTGTCTTCAAAAGAATTGCATGCAAATGGACCCAAGTAAGGGTACACATTATTCATTTGATGCCAGTGAAAACAAGGCAAGTCCATCTGACAGATTTTTCAGTTTGCTGAAAATTTTTCTGGAACCTTTTTTTTTTTCAGTGTTTTGTTGAATTAACAATCAAAACCAATAGTATAACCCTTTAATTGGACTGAACTTGAATTAAGGTACTTTAAAGGAATTGCTCATTCAAAAGTCACATTTAGGCAGCATAAAAGTAATCCACACAACTCCAGTTGATCAATGAATGTCGTCTGAAGCAAATCGATACATTTGTGTAAAACATAAATGGATAATAAGTGATTAACTTTTAAAAAGCACTTCCTGCCAGCAGCTGACGCATTATGTAGCCGTCATGTGACGCAAGCATGTCGGCGAGTTCACGCGAAAATTCGGAAGCGGAACTTATTTACAACAGAAGAACGAACGTCACCTGAGTTTGGCCATTTCAAACAGCATTAGATCCCTGGAAGGAAGCACCGATTTCAATTAAAATAAGTTTTAAATATCAACTTGTTTCTTACAAAAACCTATCAATTAGCTTCAGAAGGCATTCATTAATCGACTGGAGTCGCATTAATTAAATGTGTGATGCCTAAATGTGCCTTTTGGATCATCAAAGTGCTGGCACCCGTGTACTTTCATTATAAGGACCTGATGGAGCTCTATCTTCTAAAAATCTTCATATGTGTTCTGCTGACGAAAGAAAGTCATACACATCTTGGATTGCATCAGGTTATGTGAATAAATGGAGAATTAAAATTTTTGCTAGTGCTAATCAAACTAGTCTTACCTGGTCTACAAATGTCTGCACTCATCCTTTTCTAAACCCATCTTTATTCCAATTCCTGCTTTGTAGCGGACTTTGGATTCTGTGCTCAGATCACCCCTGAACAGAGTAAGAGAAGCACAATGGTGGGTACGCCATATTGGATGGCTCCAGAAGTCGTGACACGCAAAGCCTACGGACCCAAAGTCGACATCTGGTCCCTGGGCATCATGGCTATTGAGATGGTGGAGGGAGAACCACCGTACCTCAATGAGAATCCACTGAGGGTACGTTGGCGTCATTTGTATATGAAAAAACACATTACTTGTACAGTAGATTATCAGACCAAAAGAGTTTCTAAAGGGGCATTCTTACTGACATATTCACCGGGAATCGTCCATTTGAGGTCGACTTTGTGCTGTTGATACAGTTTGATACTACAGTTCAGTAGGAATGGCTACTCGCAACCAACAGTCCAGCGACTTGGTAATTTCCAGTTATCTAATTCCCTGAATGGAAATGCCACTTAATTCTAACTCTTTCTCATTCAGGCGCTCTATCTGATTGCCACCAATGGAACTCCAGAATTGCAGAGTCCTGAAAAGCTGTCGCCGATTTTCCGAGACTTCCTAAGTCGCTGTCTGGAAATGGACGTAGATAAGAGGGGTGGAAGCAAAGAGCTTTTGCAGGTACAACAAGAGCGATTTCTGTACTAGTATTCAAGGAATAGCAAGATTTTTTTCGTCTTTGTGTAACTACTGTTTATTGATCAAACCTTCTGTTTCCTTTAGCATCCCTTCCTGAAGCTGGCCAAACCTCTCTCGAGTCTCACTCCTCTGATTTTGGCTGCGAAGGATGCCATGAAGAACAACCGTTAGCCTCCCTCCCCCAAATAAGCTGTTGCCCGCAAGGGCAGCGTACATACAGACTGCTGAACACTCTTTAAATCTGTGCCAGGTGTTTTTACCAGTGTGCCAGCCTTTCAACAACATATCAGTGTTGCCAAAACAAAACTCCAAGCATATCATGTGGGTCTTTTTCCTGTTTTTAAACCTGTATGGACCGCCGTGGTGTTAGGGGGCTTTAGAAATCCCCATGTCCTTGTTCCACTGTCATTAGATTTCTTTTGCTGTGGAACATCGGAACTTTGCTGTTTATTTTATGTCTGAACTTGTCCATTCTTTGACTTCCCTAGATGATCTAATATGTTGCCAAATGGATGAATTTCAAATCAAGCTAGAGACATTTTGTTAGTCTTTAGGTTCATGTAGCAAGAATCATGACTGAAAACTGTGTACTCCTGTTCCTAGCCCTCCTTGTAAGGGAAGAGCACCTTACCAGTACATGCCAACTGCGAGCAGTGAATGATTTTTGTAGTCACTTGTGCCTTTGTTGTTATTCCAGCAAACACCTTTATTCTCTGTCTTAAAGTGGCAAATGCCATTGAACTTCCTCTAACCTGAGACGAAACTTTCATGTGATGAAATGTGTATATTGTGTACTTAGAAGCGTAGCATTACAATTGATGTAGTTAACCAAAAACAGGATGCGTAGATTTGATAAATGTTTGTGTACATGAACACTTTGTTTGTTGTTTTAGTAACTAACCGTTTATTATGAAGTTAATGCAGTTGTTGATATGTCATGATGTAAGAATTGATAACTATTTTTATGCTTTTCAGTCACTTGTTTTGCAAGTAAAAGTCGGATTCCTGTAACTTTGTTGAACAATACAGTCATTGCAACATTGCATACGTGTCTTGTTCTTCATTTTAAGAGATCTTGAAACTTGAGAGAGTAGTATAAACTCTTTAGGGCACATTTATATATGTAGTAGAGTTACTTGGAGTGTGAATTAAGGGCTTGAGACTGAAAAATATTAAATATTAACTGATTTCAAGAGGATGTCCTGACTGTTATGACAATTGGTAGCTTGTGAGCTCTACAAGGACTATCTACAAGTTTAAAGTGGATCAACCATTTTTAATGTTAAGAAATCACTCCTTGAATGAAAAGGACAGATAAGACCGATTCATTCTAACTGAACTACATGTGTCTAGTTGGGGTTCCTCACAGAAGTTTGATAACTTTTTATAATCTAATTTCACACTGCACAAACAATTATGAGGAATATTAAAGACAAGCAGTATGAATTGCAAAAATTTAATAAAAATACCATATATATTTGTGTGTCACGTGGATGAATCCTTGAATTCGATTGGTCACGTCGGTTAAATTCACTTTCCCGCCCTTAAACTTAAAACGTCAACGGTCGCGCTGTGAGAGTCGCTGGAATAACAGCGCGACTGAACGAAGAATGCGTCTTTTTCCATTATTTACTTGTATTATATAGTCTATCCTTGTCTGGAATACATTCCTATATATAAATCTAAGATATTTAAACAATTTGGCGTCGAAATCCGAAGGTTTGTTGATGTTTTCTGTCGTGCTGGTGAGTACTGTACAGTACAGTTCTTCATTTGAACAATAACTTTCCACGCGTTATTGGTGATTTATTTAAAAGTTTCTTTTTCGCAACGATTATATTAATCTTTGTTGTTGAAATTGAAGTTTGTATAGATGTTAGATCGAACAATGTTTAGTGAATCACTAATAACGTAGACCAAAATCTCGTCTTGACGGATTTTTGAGCAAATAAATATAATGCTTTATACAAATAGTCTCCTTAACGTTCACTAAAATGTTAACAAACGTTTAAAGCAACGACATGTTTATATTTGGGTGTATGAAAGATTTCCAGGTGGACTCACTGAGTCTTGAAAGACCTAAAGATTAAATATGTAATTTTGTGCTATAATTGTATTTGAGTGAAATGTTCAGTTCAGTTTTTGGATGAAATAAATGCGTAAAAAAACCACATTATTAAATACATCTCTGGAAAGATACCACTGCAAAAGTATCAGTTTCTCTGGATTTACTCTTTATAGGTATTTGTTTGAGTAAAATGAACTTTTTGTTTTAGTCTATAAAATGTTTAAAGTATAAAAAATATTGTCATTTAGAGCATTTATTTGCAGAAAATGACAACTGGTTAACGTGACAAAAAAGATGCTGTGTTTTCAGACCTTGAATAATGCAAATAAAACATTCATATTCATTTTTAAACAATACTAATGTTTTAACTTGGGAAGCATTCAGAAATCAATATTTGCTGGAATAATCCTGATTTTCAATCACATCTTTCATGCGTCTTGGCATGCTCTCTACCAGTCTTTCACATTGCTGTTGGGTGACTTTATGCCACTCCTGGTGCAAAAATTCAAGCATCTCGGCTTTGTTTGATGGCTTGTGGGCATCCATCTTCCTCTTGATCACATTCTAGAGGTTTTCAATGGAGATCAGGTCTGGAGATTGGGCTGGCCATGACAGGGTCTTGATTCATGCGTCCTTCACAAAGATGAATCGCCCCGATTCCAGCCTGGCTGAAGCCATATCATCACCGATCCTCCACCTGGTCATCTAATGGTGAGACAGAGTCCTGGAGAGTTCTTCAGGCCACAGTGTCTCGCACCCACTGTGAAATTTGGTGGAGGATCGGTGATGATCTGGGGGTGCTTCAGCCAGGCTGGAATCAGGCAGATTCATCTTTGTGAAGGACGCATGAATCAAGACCCTGTCATGGCCAGCCAAATCTCCAGACCTGAACCCCATTGAAAACCTCTGGCATGTGATCAAGAGGAAGATGGATGCCCACAAGCCATCAAACAAAGCCGAGATGCTTGAATTTTTGCACCAGGAGTGGCATAAAGTCACCCAACAGCAATGTGAAAGACTGGTAGAGAGCATGACAAGACACATGAAATTGTGATTTGAAAACGAGGGTTATTCCAACAAATATTGATTTCTGAACTCTTCCTAAGTTAAAAACATTAGTATTGTGTTGTTTATTAATGAATATGAACTTGTTTTCTTTGCATTATTGGAGGTCTGAAAACACTGCATCTTTTTTGTTATTTTGACCAGTTGTCATTTTCTGCAAATAAATGCTCTAAATTACAATATTTTTATTTGGGATTTGAGAGCAATGTTGTAAGTACTTTATAGAAAATAAAAATGTTCATTTTACTCAAACACATATAAATAGTAAATCCAGAGAAACTGCTAATTTTGATGTGGTCTCTCAATTTTCTCAAGAGCTGTAGGTCTTAAAATGAGAGGTTGAAACACATTTAGGTGAGACACGCCACCTAGTGGTTGATGAATTCGTCATCTTAGATGTGTGCCTTACAACGATTTTTTTAATTGATTTATTTTATGAAATACGTTTATATCTGATAATTATTGTATTTTATCACGTGCAAGTATTTTAAAATTAATGCAGTTTCTACAGCATTTATTTAGTTGAATTTTCCGTTGTAGTTTAAACGCTCAATAGTTTGTGTCTGTATATTTGTAGTTTGTTTCTTTTTTAATTTTATGTTTGTAATAAAAATGTGTTTCACTTCAGAAATGTCTTTATCCAAAAGCAGCCTGATACTGTGCTAGATGTATGTCATTTGTGTATGTATTTGTTTGTTATTACTCAAAATAAGCATTTATTCCCACTATATTGCGAAGTGGTAGTGTAATGGTTCTATCTCTTCAGCAGACACAGTGGAGAGCCATTGTTTTTGGATGAATCAAAGAAGCAGCAACTGGTTGGGTCATCGAGAGCCTTCTTTTGGAGGTAAGTGTATTATTGTAGGTTATGCTAAAATGTCCCATGCAGGAAGTACCATCATGTGAGCATTGGTGGTTCAGTGGTAGAATTCTCGCCTGCCACGCGGGAGGCCCGGGTTCGATTCCCGGCCAATGCAGCAACTTGTTTTTGTTTAGTGTTTTTTTTTAATTCGTGTATTCCTTTAGGCATGATATATTTATCCAGAGTTACTTTATAAATGAGGAATACAACATGAGAGTTTCATCCTTGAGAGATGGAAACATAAAGTGCCGCACAGTAAGAAGTTCCATTATTGCTCAAAGACGTACAAGGTAGGAAAGACATCTAGGTTAATTTGAGTTAAAACAGTGTTTTGTTTTTGTCACTAAGATGCTAAAGCAACCTTTATTGTGTGTATCTGATTAAACTGTATTTTTCTGTAAATTAATATCTTTAGGCAATAATACGGAGGTTGTTTAGTGTCAAAATTACTTCTGAGAATTGCTCCTCGTTAGTATAGTGGTAAGTATCCCCGCCTGTCACGCGGGAGACCGGGGTTCGATTCCCCGACGGGGAGACACAATTTTTACCCCTCTATGTATTTCACTGGGAGAATGTTTTTTTTTACATTGGCATTATCCTGCATTAACTCATGAATAATGATTGAATTTTATTTGTTTAAAAAACAACAGGGAAAATCTCATTACACTGCATTGTTTTATTTCTCAGAAGTACAAAGATAAAAATGAAACAGACAGTTCATTACTCTTAAATGTACTGCTTATATATGAGATCATTTGGACGGCAAGGGTCCTGGGTTTGATCCCTATTTTGTGCCAGTGTTTTGCCTCAGCAGTTGTTTCATTCACATTTTTAGCCTTTTTAAAAATTATATATATATATTTTTTATTAATAGTTAATTACAATGAATGGTGCAACAAAGAGGTCATCTGTGATTGTGCTATGAGGTTGTTTTAAATCAGTAATTTTGGGGGAGGATATTCTTGAAAGACCCAGCAGATGGCGTCATTTATCAGCAAACATGATATCAAAGAAACGCTAACTGCTTCAGTTATAGCTCTGAATGTTGTTTTGTTTTTTTTTACACCCCTTTGGCTGTAGCTTAAAAAAAACTTAACTTGTCTTTGATTGTGCTACTTCAGAAAAGATATTGCCCCGTGTGAGGCTCGAACTCACGACCTTCAGATTATGAGACTGACGCGCTGCCTACTGCGCCAACGAGGCCTGATACATGAGTGTGGAATGTCTCCCTATCCAGCTTGGAATCCTTTTCCACCAAACCATCACAAAACCCCAAATCTCATCAGCATATCAAGTACTGTTAAGCTAGACTTGTTCATTTGCAAATCAAGCACAATTCCAAATGAGAACAAAAGATCATTGTGTAACAATAGATCAGTCCCTGCCAAGAGCTAAACAATGGAAAGTGATGCCACCCTCTTCCACTAGGGGGACCCAAAGCCACATGGCTACTTTCAAAGGTGGCCTTGAATAGGTCAGTGTGCTTTTTTGGCTCTAGGTGTGTGACAAAACAAGAAAAAAAAACACTTTTGATAAGAACAAGGCATGTCCGTGTGCCACGTTATCACAGGCTGTGAACAAATACAGTTTTGGTGAGCTTAAGTCTTTCTTTTTGCTCCGCACAGCAAGCTGTGCACAACACCAGGCGTCATGTCAGGGCTTAACACTTCTCTGGCCTACTTCTTAACTGTGGTAGGAGCGAGTGCAGTCGGAAGGGTGCTGTTCACACGCTTGAAACAGCGGTGGAGTTTCCTAACAGAATTCATTGCTGCATTTGCGCTTGCTGCCTGTAGACTAGAAGTGGCGACTATTTCAGAGGTTGGTCAATGGGCTGGTGCACTAGGGCCAGATGTGGCCTTCACAATACTTTTCCTAGCTTTAGTCATCCATGGTATAATCATGCAAGGTGTGAGTGGCAATCCAGCTGTGACCATAACGGCACACCTCCAGAAAGAAATTGGTGTTGTTGCAGCAGTTCTTAGCGTTGCGTCACAGTTTCTTGGTGCATATCTTGCCCTATTAGTTGCTGGTAAATACTGGGAGATGGAGCTGACAGACATGCATATGATCAAGAATCTGATGATGGCAGAGTGCAGTACTTCTTTGAGAGCCACACTGGTACAAGGAGCCTTTGCGGAAGCTATTTGTGCAATGACTTTTTACCTCGTTCATGTCGTTCTAAAAAACAGGACACAGCTGCTGAGAATTCCCATCTTGGCTTTTTTGCTAACTTTCTTCGCCTATGCAGGTGAGTTTGCCTCGGAAAGGCCTTCACAGAAACTAGAATATATATATATATATATATATATATATATATATATATATATATATATATATATATATATATATATATATATATATATACATATTTTTTTATATACAGTGAACGTGTTTACATGCTAAACAATACCAAAAAGAATAATCATCCAAAATCGTACAACGCAAGAACTACGGAGCCCCTTAGTGGACAGGATGGGAATTTTTTTCTTTCTGAAATAGTGTTGCATAAAAAGATTACCATGGTTTTCCTACAGTAACCATATTTTAACCATGATATTTGTAGTGAAACCACAGTGATAATACATGAAAACTATGGTAATAAAAATTTTGGTTTTGTGGGTATCCTTGTTTTACCATGCAAATACCATAGTTTCACTGTGGTTTTACTATACAAGTAATATTGTGGGAAATTTAAAATAAGGTTACAATTTTTAACATTAGTTAACATTAACTAGCTATGAACAATACTTTTACAGCATTTATTAATTTTGGCAAATGTTAATTTCAACATTTACTAATACATTTATTAAATCAGAAGTTGTATATGTTAACAGTAGTTGCACTGTGAACTAACATACTAACAGAGCACAATTGCATTTTATTAACTAACATAATGAAAGATTAATAAATACTGTAAATATTTTGTTGTTGTTAGTTAATGATAATGCATTTACTAATGTTAACAAATGTAGTAACCTTATAATAAAGTGCTACCAATATCATAGACTGTAGTAACCAAGGTTGTTGTAGGCTAACAGTTTTTCTTTTCATTTTTGGATGGAAACCAACGTGTAACTATAGTAATATTGTAGTAATTATGAAAAGTAAGTTAACCTTGTGTTTTGGTGGAGACCGTGCTTTTAATACAGGATACCGTATCCATATAGTAACCATGGTTTTACTATAGATTACCATGGTGAATCTTGCGGTTACTATAGTTTTACTACTAATGCCATGGTATGTGTAGTAAAATTAAAGTAACCACAATATATGATTTTGATTACCATAGTGAATTATAACCATAGGAATTTTTATCAAATGTGCAACTAAAGAATCTTATTTTGAATTGATTTTCTGTACTGGATTGACTTTTCTATGTATTGCTTTTGCAAGGTGTGTTGTATTTATGAATTGTTTGATTTTCACCTGTATTTTCCATGAAATAGCCATTGTAGCAGATATGGTAATAAACACCAAACAAACAACTTTTTGCAAAGGAACTTCAAACTATTGCAAGGGCATGTACAACTAATTGCGAGGGAACACAAAACTACGTAACAAAAAAAATTCCCCCCCCCTGTCCTCTAATGAGCTCTGTATTAAAACCAATATACAAAAGAAAACCATCCAAAATCATACAACACAAGAAAACTGAGTTGTTTATATGAGATTGATAATCAGTGGGTTATTGTCTGATGTTGATGTCAAAACGTAAACCGTCATGTGGGCACAATGGATAAATGGGTAAAAATGGCTTTACATGTTTTTACATGCAATGCAAAATCAGGATAATGGGCAAAAATCTATGTGTGCTAATCCGTGATTATGTAAACATGCTCAGTGTTGATGCTTAATGTTAGAAATATTGAAGATTTCACAGGATACATAAAAAGATTTGTCTCTTGTTAAATAGTCAATAGGCTTGTAAGTCATTGCAGAGGAAAATGCTGTACATATCAAATTCGTATATCCATTAAAAGTTTAATTTGTACATATTTTGATTACACTAGCATATTAATGACCTCATAGCAAATAGACATGGACTAAAATCCATGAAACTCAGATTTTGAGCTAATGGGGCCTTTAACGTTTTGTCTTATCCCTTTTTGTCCACAGGAAATAACTACACCTCTGGATATGTGAATCCATCCCTCGCTTTTGCGCTCACATTCACTTGTCCTGGACATACCTTCTTGGAATATGCTGTTGTCTACTGGCTCGGGCCTCTTGTTGGTTAGTGCTCTTAAATGACAAAAATCATTTTGAAACAATTTTAGGATCTGCATTTTTTACTGTGCTTGCAACTATCAAGCAAAGTTAAAAAAAAAAATCCAATCCTGGCAGTGGATATTTTTGGAAATTGATCCGTGTGTAGAATTAGTAAAATATTGGTGCACCAAAATAAATTATACCGAAATGAAAAACAAAAATTATTGCCGTAGTGATCTCAGTTGCCTCCGTGTCTGAGACCGTCAATCCGCGCATCTTATCACGTGGCATGTTGTACTCGTTAACATGGAGACGTAGTGAGTGTGGAGGCATCACGCTATTCTCCGTGGCATCCACACACAACTCACCACATTATAGCGACCATAAGGAGGTTACCCTATGTGGCTTTACCCACCCTAGTAACCAGGCCAATTTGGTTGCTTAGGAGATCTGGCTGGGGTCACTCAGCACACCCTGGATTCGAACTCGCGTCACGACTCCAGGTGTGATTAAAATTATTATTTTAAATTAGAATTTGTTAATAATAACTAAACAAATTCTAAATATTATAATGAATAACAAGTGATCACACTTGTTATTATTTTAGGTGGCATTGCTAAAATAAAATCTTGGCTCCAACAACATTTTCTGCCTTTTTTTTTCTCTTTCGGTCGAAAATGGCATTTTAGGTTGAAAATGTTTGGTGGTCATCATTTCAGTGCATCCCTAGTTCAAGCATATCAAGCTGGTTAAAGCCTCGAGTAATGTCTTAATGTGACCTGAAATTGTAAAGCTACTATATCAGAGTGTGAATGTAATATTTTATCTTCTTTTTTAGGTATGATTCTTGCACTGTTCCTGTATTTGGGCAATATTCCATTGTTGTTCAACAGGAATCTACTTTACTCCAAGAAGGCACGTTTCCGGGTGCCAAAGGGGAAAAATTCTGATGATATTAAGACCAACTGAGAAACATGAAAATCGACATTAATATACAGTTTTATGTGCCCTTTGGAATAGTTTTCCTCTCATTATGTTTTTGTTTTTATGTTTGAATTTCCTCACCTTACATTAGCCATTGTTTTACTATAGTAATATTGTACCAACAATGATTGGAGTAACCATGGTTAATCTTGTGGTTACTATGGTTTTACCACAGATATCATGGTTACTGTACAGAGGTCTGCACGGACCTTAAAATGCACTCTCTTTATCATTTCTTCTCCATGCAAGTATTATTGCAATTGGCTGTATTTTATGTAAACATCATAGGCAACATTCGTAACAGTATTTTTAACAGTAAACATACACTGTTTTAACAAGGCACTGTGACTCCTCTGCACATTAGAGCAGTAGAGGGGGAAACATTAGCTTAATGTTTATCAAGCGCCAAAACGTGCTTGGTGCAGACTGATTTGAAATCATGTGTAACATTGTAACACATTTCATATTATGTCCTCTTTGCTGTCTGAAGTTTTTCAGAACGTCTAACCTTTGTGACAGCTTAGGTTAGCCTGGTTATTTTTCATTAATTCCGAACCCAATATCATACTTTTTGGTTTCTAGGGTCCCGTCAGGCCGGATAATTTACTGTTGTAAAATCATGGTTCATTTATTGTGAGGTAACTCAAAATAATTGCAAGGAAATGCAAAACTAGGTCAAGAGAATGTTTTCTCTTTTTTTTTTTTTGCAGTTTTGAAAATAGGGAAACATAACAGCCATATAGCAGGCAAACTTTTTAATTGTATAATTTGATTTTACACAAATTTCTGTAACAAGTTTCCTTGTGTGGTTTAACAGCTTGAATAAAGATTAGTTGCACTGATTTTCTTTTTGTTTTGTTTTTATACACCAACCTGCAAACTCGTCATTATCACTTTGTTCATTCTTGAAGTGCAAAAACCTCAAATGCGTTGTGTTGTGCGCTGTGTGATAGCTTGAAGGTGTTCTCTTCAGATTATGTCAATTCTGTAATTTTACATCCATTAATATTAACACAAATCATATTATAAACCAGATGAAAAATTTCACTTTAGTCTCTTAAAGAGCAAGAACTGTTTTTCTACTGTTTTGGACCTTCAAAGTTTTGGACTCACTTTCATTGTATGGACCTACAGAGCTGAGATATTCTTTCTAAAAATCTTTGTTTGTGTTCTGCAGATGAAAGAAAGTTATACAGATCTGGGATGGCATGAGGATGAGTAAATGATGAGAGAATGTTCTTTTTTGGGTCAACTATACCTTTAAGTAGACTCAGAGCTGTTGTTGTTGAGGTCAGTGAATCGGTGGTCTGACCTCAATGCATGTGGTTTATTTTGTTGGGTAAAAGCACAAGAGAGTGTCTATAGAAGCATGTCTTTATGTGCGTGTGTGTACTGAAAATGTCATGTTTGTTCCACATTTAAACCTGATAATGAAAACACCAGTCATTCAGTGCCTATGAGAATGATTAGCGCACATATGTTTGCTGTGTTCATCGTCATTGTGTGTGGTGAGTAACTTACTGAATCTTTAATAGCCTTTAAGTAAATGTGAAGTTCAATACAGAGTTTAATCTCTGTGCAAATGATCTAGAAAATCTAATGCAGAATATTTATGAAGATACATTTTAAATGTGTGTTTGATACTTCGTGATCTGTAACATACTTTCATCTTTAACTGTCACCTCTTTAATTGTAAAAGGAGTCACTAAAAAAAATTGTCATTTACTGAGACCGAGATTGTTTAATATGATTTCAGTTGTATCTGGTGTTGATGACTTGAAATCGGTGTTAGTGATGGAGGGAGATTCTATCACTCTACACACTGATGTTACTGAAATACAGATAAAGGATCAGATATTGTGGATGTTTGGACCTCAAGACTCGTATAGCTGAAATCCATAAGCAGATCATTGATATGTTTGATAGTCATGAGACATTTGGAGACAGACTGCAGCTGGACAGACAGACTGGATCTCTCACCATCAGAAACATCCAAATCACAAACTCTGGACTTTATAAACTAATGATCATCAGTGGAGAAACTTCATACAAGAGATTCAATCTTACTGTCTGTGGTGAGTTTAAAATCACTTTTGTGAAAAATAAATGGTGTAAGCTTTTTTTAAAGGTGTTTATGAGGAATGTTGATTAGGCTAACAGTGTTCAATATAATTGACTGATTATGAACATTATAAAGTTGAATTAAATGGTAAAACGACTGCTGTTGTACATCTTTAGATTTCAGATTTCTTATTTTACCTCATTGATTGGGAATGAACACAAACCAGGGATGGCTTTTCAGACAATTTTAACAGCATTATTTATTCATGTCTGGATCTATTGATCATTTGATCAGTTTAAATCATTTCAAATCTGGAATAATTGTGTTCAAATTTGTGCAAAAACATAAAAACCCTTAAAGTCGTTTCAGCTCATCTAAGAAAACACTTTTTTTCCTCATGTTTTCCAGCTCGTCTGACGATTCCCGTCATCATCAGAGACTCTTCTCATTGTTCTTCAAGCTGTAAATGTGTGTTGGTGTGTTCAGTGGTGAATGTGACACACGTGACTCTCTCCTGGTACAAAGGAAACAGTTTATTGTCCTCCAACAGTATGTCTGATCTCAACAGCAGTCTCTACCTCTGGAGGTGGAATATCAGGAGAACAACATCTACAGTTGTGTAGTGTCCAATTCATTCACCAACCTGACCAAACATCTCAACATTACTGAAGTCTGTCAGATGTGTCCAGGTGAAAACACCCAGATATGTGTGTGTGTGTGTGTGAAAGGGGGACCGCACGGATTGTTACAACTATAGGGGCATCTCGCGCCTCAGTGTGCCGGGAAAGGTCCTGGCAAGGATTATTCAACATCGCCTTGCCAGGCACGCTGAGGAGAGGCTTGCGGAGCCCCAATGTGGTTTCAGGACCTGGTCAAGGCCTATGATACCATCAGTAGGCCTGGGCTCTGGGTTGTTCTTTGTGCTGTCGGAGTCCCAGACCCGCTGCTCGCATCATTAAGGACCTTCACGATGGCGAGCAGGTCTGGATAAAACTACGTGGCCGGGAGTCGGAGCCATGTGTGTGAAAGGGGGACAGCACGGATTGTGTTCACCTTGGAGTGCGGTAGGGATGTCCTCTGGCTCCCACATTATTTAATATCTATTTTGACCACGTGGTTTGTAAAGCCTTCGATGGCTGTACCGGAGGATTTTCCATCTGGTACAGATATAATGGGAGGTTGATCGATGCCCGGGTGCGGTCAAGGGATGGTTCCCTATTGCTCAACCATATTATGTATGCTGATGATCTGGTGTTCACTCAGAGGAGTTGAAGGTGCTGCTGATGAACCTGGAGCTTGCCACTTAGAGATGGGGCCTTACCATCAGCCCAACCAAATCTAAGCTCCTGCCTGGGTATTATGTATCATTGGACACTCCACCCTAAGATCCATCCTGGGTTTACAAGGCTGTATTGTGTGAGGAGCTCACATATCCTTGAAAGATGTGGACAAAGTCCCACATGAGCTCCTCTGGCAGGCAAGGTTTCGTTGGCTGGGCCATGTAGTCCCAGCCACCACATGCCTAAACAGCTTTTGTTCAGCCGGATAGAGGGGGCTAAGCGGGCGCGGCACAGGCTGGAGAATAGATGGAGTGATGTGGTTCAGGAGGATGTGGAGCTGAGTGGACTTGCTGATGACTGGTACCAGCGGTGTCAAGATCGGCCTCTTTGGAGGAGGCTTGTGAAGGACGCTACTGGCCAGTTGGAGGCAGTCATCTTCCAACAACAACGGAGGGCAGAGGAGCGACACTCACAACAACGAGCAGAGCGCTGGGTGGCTACAGCACAGCAAGTTGGCACAGTAGGGGGCACAGGTGGTGCATCAGTCAGTCGACCCATGTCACCTGTTGGATCTGTCCCATGACCTCCTGCCAGTGGGCGTTCGACACTTCACGTGGCCTAAACGTGCACATAGCCTGGCACAAGTGTGGTGAAGCCGTGGTGAATGGCGGTTGTTGTTGTGTGTGTGTGAGAGTGTGTGTGTGTGTGTGTGTGTGTGTATGCATACATATAAATCTGTTTGTGAGTTGATATGCTTTTGGTGAGTGTTTGCAGAATAATCTGTGTTTACTTTTAAGAATTACACTCTTTTTATCTGTTCTGTCAGCAGTTAAATCTTTAACTAATTCAGGTGATTCACTTCAGACACCAATAATGCTGATCCAGTTGTATCTGTTTGTTTAGTGTCTCTGTGCAAATGACAAAAAACTGAAAGTTGAAATGCACAATTCTGTTTCTCAGTTTTGTTTTCTTCCATCAGATTCTGTCCAGTGTTGTGGTTCAACTGAAGCTGTGATCCGATTGGTCATCTCTGCTGTGGTGGGCGTGGCTACTGTAATTGTACTACTTTATGACATGAGATCCAGATAATTTGAACAGTGTAGAGAACAGACATCATCAGTTCCTCACAGATGCAGCAAACAATTCTCCAGTCTGGGGCCAGATTCATGAAACATGAAGAATAAAATCCTCCTGAACTTTTTCCTCGAGTTATAAAATAAGAAAATAATAGTTCAGTATTTTGTATTCACAAAAAGACCTCTTACGAATGTTTAATTATTTTTACCAACTTACAGTTGAAGTCTGAAGTTTGCATTAAAATATTTTTTTTAATCACTCCGCAGATTGTGGGTGGCTGTGGCTCAGTTGGTAGATCGTGTTGGCTACTAATCACAGGATTGGTGGTTTGAATCCCGGCTGTTTTACCATTTCATATTAGCAAACTATAGTTTTGGCAAGTCGTTTAGGACATCTACTTTGTGCGTGACATGAGTCATTCCAATAATTGTTTACAGACCGATTGTTTCACTTTTTATTGACTATACCACAATTCCAGTGGCTCAGAAGTTCACATACACTAAATGAACTGTGCCTTTAAGCAGCTTGAAAAATTCCAGAAAATGACAATTAGCCAGTTAGCTTCTGATTGGAGGTGTAACTGTGGATGTATTTTAAGGCCTACCTTCAAACTCAGTGCTTCTTTGCTTGACATCATAGGGAAATCAAAATAAATCAGACAAGACCTCAGAAAAAAATTGTGGACCTCCACAAGTCTGGTTCATCCTTGGGAGCAATTCCCAAACATCTGAAGGTACCACATTCATCTGTACAAACAATAGTATGCAAATATAAACACCATGGGACCACACAGCCATCATACCGCTCAGGAAGTAGACGCATTCTGTCTCCTAGAAATAAACGTAGTTTGGTGTGAAAAGAGCAAATCAATTCCAGAACAACAGCAAAGGACCTTGGGAAGATGCTGGAGGAAACAGGTAGACGAGTATCTATATCTACAGCAAAACTAGTCCTATATGGACATAACCCGAAAGGCTGCTCCACAAGGAAGAAGCCACTGCTCCAAAGCTGCCATAAAAAAGCCAGACTACAGTTTGCAATTACACATGGGGACAAAGATCTTACTTTTTGGAGAAATCCCACGACCAATTTGCTGCTAGTGGATGGGCACAGCTCACATGTATACAACTTGGACTTTCTTAAGTAGATGAAGGACAACAATGTCTTTGTTTTTAGCCTACAATCCCACACCACTCATTATCTGCAGACAGCTCTGTTTTAGAGCCTTAAACATCACTGGAGGCAAGAGGGGATGAACATCACCAGGGAGAGTGGAGGCAGAAGACTGTACAGGGCATTGTTTATGCCACTGTTCTCCAAGGCCTGGGCAAAATCAGTGACACCATCAAATGCCCAAGCTGGCTTTCGAGGCTCTGTCATCTTTCCATTCAATCCAGCGCAGATCAAGGCGAGCCTGTTTGCTCCTAGTGAGATGACAGACGACCCCCTCCATCAGACCACAGAGCACCTGGAAGAAGATACACAGCTCCCTGCAACACCAACTTGCCCAGAGATCGACATCTGAAGGCACAAGCAGAGGGGTTGGCAATGGGCAATAGCAAGAGAGTGGACAAACCATTTGCACAACAAATTTGGTGTCAAGCTATGTCTACACTTTAAGTGGGTCGCGCAAGCATTAAGGGTTCGGCTTTATGTTGTTCGCTCCATGCAGTGGTTGATAGAGGTTTGATCTCTCGCTGGCTGGCAGAAACTGGCACTGATGGATCACATGATATTTGATGACACTTTCTAAAAATGCCAAATGTAAACATAACATACTATGAAATAGTGTTCTATGGACATAGCAGTTATTGATGTAGCAGCCAGGTATAAGTCACAATGAATTAAAGTGCAACTCTGGACATGTGCAAAAGTTGGATGGTGTACAGGTGTGTGTGTCAGTCCAGTCTCTGAGCATTGAGGAGTCTGATGGCTTGGGGGAAGAAGCTGTTACACAGTCTGGCCATGAGGGCCCAAATGCTTCAGTACCTCTTGCCAGATGGCAGGAGGGTGAAGAGTTTGTGTGAGAGGTGTGTGGGGTCATCCACAATGCTGGTTGCTTTGCGGATGTAGCGTTTTGTGTAAATGTCTTTGATGGAGGGAAGAGAGACCACGATGATCTTCTCAGCTGTCCTCACTATCCTCTGCAGGGCTTTGCGGTCCGAAACAGTGCAAGTCCCAAACCAGGCAGTGATGCAGCTGCTCAGGATGCTCTCAATAGTCCCTCTATAGAATGTAGTGAGGGTTGGGGGTGGAACATGTACTTTTCTCAGCCTTCGAAGAAAGTAGAGACGCTGCTGGGCTTTCTTGGTAATAGAACTGGTGTTGAAGGACCAGGTGAACACCAAAGAATTTGGTGCTCTTGACGATCTCCACAGAGGAGCCGTCAATGTTCAGTGGAGAGTGGTCACTCTTTGCTCTCCTAAATTCAACAACCATCTCTTTTGTTTTGTCGACATTCAGAGACAGGTTGTTGGCTCGACACCAGTCCGTTAGCCGCTGCACCTCCTCTCTGTATGCTGACTCGTCGTTCTTGCTGATGAGACTCACCACGGCCGTTTCATCAGCAAACTTGATGATGTGATTCGAGCTGTGCATTGCTGCACAGTCGTGAGTCAGCAGAGTGAACAGCAGTGGACTGAGCACACAGCCCTGGGGGGCCCCAGTGCTCAGTGTGGTGGTGGTGGAGATGCTGTTCCCGATCTGGACTGACTGAGGTCTCCCAGTCAGGAAGTCCAGGATCCAGTTGCAGAGGGAGGTGTTCAGGCCTAGGTTCAGCTTTCCAATCAGGTGCTGAGGAATGATTGTGTTGAATGCTGAGCTGAAGTCTATGAACAGCATTCGAACGAATGAGTCATTTTATCTAGGTGGGTGAGGGCGGTAGTGATGGCATCGTCTGTTGAACGGTTGGTACGATACACAAACTGCAGTGGGTCTAGTGAGGGGGACATTTCACCCCACACTTCCTGTAGCACATGACCTTTCACCCCACACTTCCTGTAGCACGTGCCATAGATGTGTCTGTCTTGTTGGGCACTTCTCACGCACCTTACAGTCTAGCTGATCCCACAAAAACTCAATGGGGTTAAGATCCGTAACACTCTTTTCCAATTATCTGTTGTCCAATGTCTGTGTTTCTTTGCCCACTCGAACCTTTTCTTTTTGTTTTTCTGTTTCAAAAGTGTCTTTTTCTTTGCTGTTCTTCCCATAAGGCCTTCTGAGTCTTCTCTTTACTGTTGTACATGAAACTGGTGTTGAGGGGGTAGAATTCAATGAAGCTGTCAGCGGAGGACATACATTTATTTTTCTTTGGTAAGTAGCCATTTAAGGCTGGTAATTAACAGTCAGCTGGTCGTTATTGTGAAATTAACCCCTTCTAAATGTTGCAAGACCTTTCCACTACATGATCCTGATCACCCTGCCAAGGTTTATTGTGCAATAATTAAAGCAATTTCATGTTTATTTAAATATTAAATTAGAATGGAATTAACAATCCAAAACAGGATCATCTAAATGGGGAAATTCAGCTTCTGTTTTACGGTATTTCAAATAAAGTCTTGAACATTTCAAATAAGTAAGAAACCGCTGTTCAGAAAAAGTGTTGCTGATCTTTGCGTTTTTTGAGCGTGCTGTTATTGAGGTCAGTAAATTGAAGGTCTGAGCTCAAGACGTGTGGTTTATTCTGATTGGTAGATAAAGGAAGTTCTGATAAAGCACAAGAGTTTGTAGAAGTTGGTTTGAGCATGTATAGATAGTTTCATGTTGTGAGAAAAGATTAAGCTGAGATTATTTGGTTGAATAACTGAATGAATGAAAGAAGAGTTTACTGATCAAGATCAAGACGTGTCTGCCAGAATGATTTCCTCTCATCTGTGTGCTTTGCTCCTGTTTGTCATGGATGGTAAGTACATTTAAGAAAGTATTGTTGTTGGTTAATATGAAATTAGTTCTTTAAACATAGTTCATATTTTTCATTATGCATATAGACATTGCAGTAAATGTTATATTATTATATTACTATTGTATTCATATTTATGTGATTCTTTTGTCCAGGTACAGCATGTTTTTGTCAGTGAAGTGTTTCAACAATGTACATCTTGAAAGATGAAGATTCACTTTAAAATTGTTCAATGTTTTAAGGAGTTTTTTGTGTATTTAGAGCATCAGAGACATTCAATGAGCTGGTCTTTACTTTCAGTTTAATCATTTGAATTCATTTGTTTTTTTTAGGTGTTTCCTTATATTTGTTTGTGAATAAAATTATGATCATTGTCAAATGGTTAACAAAATAAGCCACGGTCTATTAGGGCGACCATATTTTGATTACCAAAAACCAGGACACTCGGCCCAGCAATGAGATACTCAAATGATACTCGAATTTTACTCAAAGATGCCTTGTTAATTTCAATACATTTAAAGTAGGCTATGCCTCTGTATGGATAGAAATTTTTTATTACAAAATACTATCTATCAAAGACACAAAAAAGACGGCCAGGACAGGACGTGAAAACAGGACATGTCCTGGTAAAACAGGACGTTTGGTCACCCTACGGTCTATCCACTTCCTGATTGCTTTGCTTGACACTTTTGTTTCCTTGTTGAGACACACTGAACAAATGAATAATGTTAATCTGGTGTTAATCATCTGGTGATTTCAGGTGTGTTTGGTGTTGATGAATTGAAGTCGGTGTCAGTGATGGAGGGAGATTCTGTCACTCTACACACTGATGTTACTGAAGTACAGAGAAAGGATCAGATAGTGTGGATGTTTGGACCTCAAGAGACTCTTATAGCTCACATCTATAAGCAGATCATTGATATGTTTGATAGTCATGAGACATTTGGAGACAGACTGCAGCTGGACAGACAGACTGGATCTCTCACCATCAGAAACATCCAAATCACAAACTCTGGACTTTATAAACTATTGATCATCAGTGGAGAAACTTCATACAAGAGATTCAATCTTACTGTCTGTGGTGAGTTTAAAATCACTTTTGTGAAAAATAAATGGTGTAAGCTGTTTTTAAGGGTGTTTATGAGGAATGTTGATTAGGCTAACAGTGTTCAATATAATTGACTGATTATGAACATTATAAACTTGAATTAAATGGTAAAACGACTGCTGTTGTACATATTTAGATTTCAGATTTCTTATTTTACCTCATTGATTGGGAATGAACACAAAACTGGGATGACTTTTCAGAATTTTGTTTAGTTTCAGCACATCTAAGAAACACTTTTTTTTCCTCTCATGTTTTGCAGCTCGTCTGCCAATTCCCATCATCAGAGACTCTTCTCAATGTTCTTCAAGCTCTAAATGTGTGTTGGTGTGTTCAGTGGTGAATGTGACACACGTGACTCTCTCCTGGTACAAAGGAAACAGTTTATTGTCCTCCATCAGTGTGTCTGATCTCAACAGCAGTCTCTCTCTACCTCTGGAGGTGGAATATCAGGAGAACAACATCTACAGTTGTGTAGTGTCCAATTCATTCACCAACCTGACCAAACCTCTCAACATTACTGATTCATGTCAGACGTGTCCAGGTGAAAACACAGATATATATACGTGTGTGTGTGTGTAAGAGAGAGTGTGTGTGTGTGTGTGTGTGTTCACATACATATAAATCTGTTTGTGAGTTGATATCCTTTTGGTGAGTGTTTGCTGAATAATCTGTGTTTACTTTTAATAATTACACTCTTTTCATCTGTTCTATCAGCGGTTAAATCTTGAACTAATTCAGCTGATTTATTTAATTCACTTCAGACACCAATAATACTGATCCAGTTGTATCTGTTTGTTTAGTGTCTCTGTGCAAATGACAAAAAACTGAAAGTTGAAATGCACAATTCTGTTTCTCAGTTTTGTTTTCTTCCATCAGATTCTGTCCAGTGTTGTGGTTCGACTGAAGCTGTGATCCGATTGGTCATCTCTGCTGTGGTGGGCGTGGCTACTGTAATTGTACTACTTTATGACATGAGATCCAGATAATTTGAACAGTGGAGAGAACAGACATCATCAGTTCCTCACAGATGCAGCAAACAGTTCTTCAATCTGGGGCCAGAATCATGAAACATGAAGAATAAAATCCTCCTGAAATTTTTCCTCGAGTTATAAAATAAGAAAATAATAGTTCAGTATTTTGTATTCACAAAAACACCTCTTAGTTTGTCCTAGAACTTAAATAATATAATTGTGAAACCGGCCATTGAACACTAGATGGCGATTTTGTTTCAAATTTGATTCTCATGGCTCAAAGACTGTGTGTGCACTGAGATTAATGTTGAGATTACTTAAAAATTATTTTTGCTTTTACTTTTGAATTCCAGTTTTGTATATTCTTGTACTTTAGATTTATTTCACCCAATAGTGACCATTCTGTCATCATTAACTCACCTTTATGTTGGTCCAGACCTGGTGTTTTTTTTTTCTTCCATGTAACACAAAAGGAGATTTTAGGCAGTTTGTTAATCTTTTTTAACATTTCTTTCATTTTAAGGATTTGAAATATCAGAATAATAGTATCTATTTTTTGAAGTGCACCAGTCCCTCCTGCAGCAAAGCACCCCCACAACATGATGCTGCACCCCCAATTCACAGATGGGATGGTGTTTTTCGGCTTGCAAGCCTCACCCTTTTCCTCCGAACATAACGATGGTAATTATGGCCGAACAGTTCAATTTTTGTTTCATCAGACCAGAGGATATTTCCCTAAAAATTAAGATCTTTGTCCCCATGTGCACTTGCAAACTGTAGTCTGGGTTTTTTATGGTGGTTTTGGAGCAGCGGCTTCTTCCTTGCTGAGCAGCCTTTCAGGTTATGTCGATATAGGACTCGTTTTACTGTGGATATAGATACTTGTCTACCTGTTTCCTCCAGCATCTTCACAAGGTCCTTTGCGGTATGATGTCTGCGTGGTCACATGGTGTTTATACTTGTATACTATTGTTTGTACAGATGAATGTGGCACCTTCAGGTATTTGGAAATTGTTCCCAAGGATGAACCAGACTTGTGGAGGTCCACAATTATTTTTCTGAGGTCTTGGCTGATTTTGATTTCCCCATGATGTCAAGCAAAGAGGCACTGAGTTTGAAGGTAGGCCTTAAAACACATCCACATGTACACCTCCAATTCATTACACCTCATAGTAGAAGTAGAACTAATTGGCTAATTGTATAAAGGCTTGACATCACTTTCTGGAATTTTCCAAGCTGCTTAAAGGCACAGTTCATTTAGTGTATGTGAAATTCTGACCCACTGGAATTGTGATTATAGTCAATTAAAAGTGAAACGATCAGTCTGTAAACAACTGTTTGAAAAATGACTCCTGTCATACACAAAGTAGATGTCCTAAATGACCTGCCAAAACTATAGTTTGCTAATATGAAATCTGTGGAGTGGTTAAAAAAATTTGTTTTAATAAATTTCTGACTTCAACTCTACATGAATGAACATTTTATTTTTTATTTTATTACTATTTTTATTTTTGTGCAATCGGATGGATGTTCTGGTTCAAGACAGATGCTTTTCACACCCTTTGCAAATAGTGCCATTTATTTGTATTTGAATCCCATATATGATTTATTAATATTTATTATTTATCAATATTCATCATAGTTATCATCTCTTATATTATTGCATCCCAATATAAATACTAACATATAGCACAGAGCAGAGATGGGACCAAGTCACACATGTGCAAGTCTCAAGTAAGTCTAAAGTCTTAACCTTCAAGTCTCAAGTAAGTCCCAAGTATTTTTTTCTTGGGCAAGTCAAGTCAAGTCACAGGCTATGTCAAGTCAAGTCCAAGTCAAGTCACAGGCTATGTCAAGTCAAGTCCAAGTCAAGTCACAGGCTATGTCAAGTCCAAGTCAAGTCACCTTATTATTGTAATTTTACCTGCAGAATCTGATCATAATAAAGTGAAAAGACAAGATATAAGTAACTGTCAGTAAATTACAATACTCATGTTCAGTAAAATACATCATGGAATCAAACAAAATTGTAACTTCATAAAATTATTTATTTTTCACTTCTGCCAACAGTGTTTGAAATGTTTTAAATTTTCAACATTGAGTCCATAAAACAAATAACAGCTTAACATCCAACAGACTCCTCTCAGAACACCTCCCTCTCTCTCTCTCTCTCTCTCTCTCTCTCTCTCAAACACAGTTACCTACATTAAACTTTGTTACATTTCTCCTCTTTCTCTCACACACACACTCTCTCTCTCTCTCACACACACTCACTCCCACACTCACTCACTCTCGCGCTCACACACACACACTCACTCTCGTCTCTCGCGCTCTCACACTCCCACACCCACACTCACTCACTCACACACACACACACACACACACACACACACTCAGAGTATATCCATTAGTCATTACCTCTTTTAAAAGGTATTCCACCTTGAGGTACCAGCGCGCGTGAACGTCATGGCAACGTACAAAACAAAGTACCTTGCGCGGGAAACACTTAACGTAAATGCGCGTAACTAAGGTAAATCAAGCAGGCTAGTATGCAGCATAAGCCACGAAGTGTTGGCGAAATAAAAAATTAATGGACAGATTTTTTTTTTTCCAGAAAACTTCTTGCACAAAATAAATTCAAGCACTTTCAAGGACCTGTATCTATGTATGTTTATTTTCAAGAACTTTCCAGGGCCTTGAATTTTATTTTTCAGATTCACAAACTTTCAAGGATTTCAAGGACCCGTGGGAACCCTGCTATTATTACATTAGCTAACTACCAACTAACCAGTTAAAATTAACAAACACTTACTGGGCAGAATGGCTCTTCAAATGGCGGACGAAATTGGAGGTTGTCGTCTGGCTGTCCGCGATCTTAACGTTGCATGTCTTGCAAAGCGCTGTTCGTCTTTTGCCATCTTGATAATCATTTTTGAAGCCGAAAGCGATGATCCTCGGTAACCTTACCCCTCAGCTGACATGTTGATGGGTTATCTGATCTAAATGGGCGTGGTGTGCGTAAGGTACGAGAGGGCATGGCTGATGATAGCCTATAGTGTCGTGAGTATTCTCAGCCTGCGCTCCAGCTGGATCAACTTTATTTTTTAAAATAATTTACATATTTTATATTCAAATTGAAAACATTATGTCATTAACACTCAAGTCATTCAAGTCTTCGTGTCTCAAGTCAAGTCAAGTCCCGAGTCTTTAACTTCCAAGTCCGAGTCAAGTCTCAAGTATTTTATTTTTTGTCAAGTCAAGTCACAAGTCATAAAAATAGCGACTCGAGTCGACTCGAGTCCAAGTCACAAGTCCCCATGTCTGGCACAGAGGCATCCCCAGGGGGGCAAACAGCATCTGCCAAACACCTTTAACAAACTCCACAAGCTTTAATTTATATTTGTGAGAAAGCAAAATTAAAGTGGAAAACACTGAGTAATATGAGTTAATTATTTGATCCTTTAGGATTTTGTGTCTAAATATGTAGGTCGCAATCCACTCTGGGGTGTTAAAGTCTCAAGTTTGAGATGTTAATCAAGAACTGAGAACATGGCGGGGAGTGGATACAGTGACACCCAGGAAGGAAAGGAGAGGCACATGTTAAGTCTCTCTCCTGTTTACGGTTCCACCTCTAAAAAACTAAATTGTGCCCAAGACAAAAAATGACCAAAAAAATGGCTATTGTGAGTGGGGTGGTCATGCTCGCCCCTGGTTCAACGTGCAGCTGTTGGAAGGATCAAACTATTTGTAATTATTTATTTTTATTATTATGCATAGTGCTTGCAATCCTATAAGGTTATTTTTATTATTTCGTAAATCAAGAATGAGGCCAAACTTTTTAATAAATATTTAATAAATAAAATCTATACAGAAGAGTAATCAGTGCAGCAGATGATGGTGTCAAGCTTCTTATTGTCTGATTCCTGAACAGAGAGAGAAAAAGAGAAAAAAGGCAATAAATATAAAAATATATTATATTTATCTTTGTCTTTTGTTTTGCAAAACACAAGTCAATGAAATACTTGTCGATTCGAAATTGAGGAAACTATTAGACACAATTTTCACATAAAAAGACTTTTGATCTTTTACTATTCTTACTGGAGATAACTTGCCTTCTGTAAAAGTTGTCTGAAGTTCTGGTAACAGCACAATCTTAAAACTGCAATCATGAATAGACCAACAGATATCAGCACTATATAATGTGATCTTCCTGATTCTATAAAGGACAAAGAGAAAATCATCATTCAGAATGGAGAACTGTCAGTCTTACTTAAACCAAGACACTCAGATATCTGAGAGAGTAATAAAGGATCTGATTGAAACTGAACATTTATCCATATAAAGAACCAGAATGAGGGAAATCCTTATTTATCATGATCAGTAAATCTAAAAATGTCAAACGTGTCTCTTAAATAACTGTTGATTTACTGTAGGGTGTACACTACTCTCTAAATGCATAGGAGTGGTGGTGGTGTAGTGGGCTAAAGCACATAACTGTTAATCAGAAGGTCACTGGTTCGATCCCCACAGTCACCATCATTGTGTCCTTGAGCAACGCACTTCTCTCCAGGTTTCTCCGGAGGTATTTTCCCTGTAATAAGGTTTTCTGTAAGTCACTTTGGATAAAAGCATCTGCCAAATGCATAAATGTAAATGCATAGTGTCTACTACAGTGAACAACAACACTCAAAATACTTTTGTAAACATTAAGGTTGGGATTATATATTCTTGTTTTGTAGTAAAAGTAAACATGGATTTGGGATATAATAATTCATGCATCAGAGGGTTAACATGTTGTCAGGTGACATCAGGTAAACAGACATTGGTACAATATTATAATATTAGTATATTACAAGGACGGGAACGAAATATTGAAAAACAGGAAAATAAGTAAATGCTGAAGATGAGCGCATAAGGCACATGTTAACTCTTACATTCAAAAACAAAATGTTGTAAGTGCTTCAATGGGTCTGTATTGTGTCCTGTCAATATAACTTTTGGTAGTTCACTTTTATTTTTACAAAGATCTGGATGAGCAATCTAAATGTCCAAATCTCTTTCATTTTTTTGGAGTGTCACAACCCCGCCACATTACCTTTGTGTTCACATGGGGGTGGGGTACATAATAGCCCACATTTAATGGCCACCTCAAGTGTTGTCACCAGAGACCTCCGTTATCTCATTACTTGAAGTAAAATATACCCAGTTGACATATGATGCCTTTTTTTTTTGCATAAATGCACATTTATTCACAAAATTAAACTTGGTTAATTATTAATATATTAACACTGTATTACTGTAGTAACATCATTGTTTGTTGCATCAAATCTGTTTTCCGCCCAAAAACATGTTTACGACAATATTACTATAGTAAAAATGCATTTATATTCATTGAATCTATTATTCTAAGTACTATTAAAGAAAACATTAAGTGTGGAAACAGAATGGGAAAATTTAAATGACATTCGCGGACCCAAACTCGGGTCGACACGGTCAGGGACGCGTTAACGCACGTGCTTATATGTGGCCCAGCGGGTGGAGCGTTTTTAAGTGCTTTCAGCTGGAGACACGGTTGTTGACAGATTTAGAACTGCATAGCGTTTCTGGTATTTACATGGAGCGTAAAACTCAAACACAAGTATTGAGACAAATATTATACAAATAATGTAATCACAACAATTCCAGCCTAATACGTGAAATGGAAAATTGCGAATCTTATTAAAATATTTGACAATATTTCACTTTATGCTTCCATGAAGAATGATTCTGTTTTTTATTTATTTTATTTATAAGTTTATTTGTATAGGGACAGTACAAAAAAAAACATGATCCCAGTCAAAACTGGAAAATATGTATTGCATAGAGAGTATAGCCAAAGCTAATTTGCATCTCAGGTCCCTAGAAAGGCTTTTCTAAACAAAATAAAAAACCAAAACAAAACATAAAACTACTACTCATAGAATAAAACTACCACAATATGTGACTTATATACACCTACCTAAATTATACATATTAGAATGGAGCTTTCAACTCGAGCATAAAACGTTTACATCACATTACACTTTTACATTATATTACAATTTTACATACTAAAATTATTACGTTTAAATATGCGTGCAGTTCTGGTTTATTTACCTTCAATGTAAAGGACTTTATTTCAAGTATTGCCTTATACTCATTTGGCAGCAGGTTCCAGAGTTTGGAGCCCTCAACAGAAAAGGCTCTTTGCCCTTGTGTATTCTTACAAAAATTAATTCTACAATTCCCACCTGCCGAACTCACATTTAAAAATCAATTTTATATATGACAGATTCTTAAAATGTACAAAACTTAGCATATAAAATTTTTTTAAAACGTTGCAGTGATGCCATCGATTTGGCTTTTTATCCATTGTTCACTTTTTCTTTCATTTTTATTGCCAGGATAACATACAGTATGATATAACGTTTCACATCTAAATGAATTTCACACTGGATTAGAATCTTCCCAGTTTTTGGAAGTTGTTCTAATATGCAAATACTGTATATAATACTCACAAATGATCATTCTCTCTAACAAAATGCAATGTATAAATGGAAACAAATGTCCCGATGTGTAGGCGTCTTCGTGAAATGCTGAATGTGGCAGGAAAGTGTTTATCATGGTCTTCATTGCTGAGTCCCTCCAGCAAATCAGTGCTTGTTCTTCTTGTTTTCTTTCCAACAAAATTACATTGTGAGGCATAACAAGATACAAACAAATAAGTAAATAATAATAAATAAATAAGTCCATCCATCCATCCATCTTCAACCGCTTATCCGAAGTCGGGTCGTGGGGGCAGCAGCTCCAGCAGGGGGCCCCAAACTTCCCTATCCCGAGCCACATTAACCAGCTCTGACTGGGGGACCCCGAGGCGTTCCCAGGCCAGTGTGGAGATGTAATCTCTCCACCTAATCCTGGGTCTTCCCCGAGGCCTCCTCCCAGCTGGACGTGCCTGAAACACCTCCCTAGGGAGGCGGCCAGGGGGCATCCTTACCAGATGCCCAAACCACCTCAACTGATTCCTTTCGACGCAAAGGAGCAGCGGCTCTACTCCGAGCTCCTCACGGATGACTGAGCTCCTCACCCTATCTCTAAGGGAGAAGCCCGCCACCCTTCTGAGGAAGCCCATTTCGGCCGCTTGTACTCGCGACCTAGTTCTTTTGGTCATGACCCAGCCTTCATGACCATAGGTGAGGGTAGGAACAAAAATTGACCAGTAGATCGAGAGCTTTGCCTTCCGGCTCAGCTCTCTTTTCGTGACAACGGTGCGATAGAGCGAGTGCAATACCGCCCCCGCTGCCCCGATTCTCCGGCCAACCTCCCGCTCCATTGTCCCCTCACTCGTGAACAAGACCCCGAGGTACTTCAACTCCTTCACTTGGGGAAATACCTCCTTCCCCAAGTGAGTATAATAAATAAGTAAATCACACATTTTTCAATAACGGAGAATAAACGTAGGTGTGTTTTTGGGCCAAACGATATACTTGCAAGTTGTTGCTCATGGTGACGTCACAGTGACATCATTTTGTTGTTTACAAAAAGTTGTAGTTTGTTTATTTTGTTCAGGAATGCACCGTTAAGTATCATTCAAATGTTATTAATCCAAGAGAAATGGTCTGTTATGTTTATTACATTCATAATGTGACACAATTATGAACTGATGCTTCAGGCTAATTCAAATGCTAATTATTTGATATTTTCTTTGAATTATTTTGCACATGTACACATTTGAGCAATCATTAAAGGTCTCAGTATTGTTGGGGTAATCAACAATACTGTTGTTTATTGTTAGTAATCATTTTAAGTCGGGACACAAGCCGAATAATCGGTTAAGAGCTAATGATTAATCGTTACAATAATCGTTCTAATAATGGTTAGATTAATCAATTATCAAAATAGTCATTAGTTGCAGCTCTATTAACATTTCTACCTTATACTATATAAGGAATTATTATATCATAGTGTTAAAATGTTGCCATGATAATGGTATAATCATTTAATGACAGGAAACACATTTAAAAAAACATGAAAATAACTAAATGAACAAGATGGCAACAATTCAAATTCACTTTTACAAAATCAAAATCGACCTTATGAATCATAATAAATGTCAATAATGGATACAGCAATTACTATGGCATTAATGGTTATGACAGCTAAGATTTTAAAATATGAATATGCATGAAATATAACAAAATATTTGAGAAATCATGACAAAATATTTGTACTCACTATAAACGGAAACAATGTATGTCTTGGTTGTTGTCCTATTGCCGCTTATGATCTCTACTTTAAAACATCCAGAATCTGTTATGCTGACGTCACTGATGGTCATAGATCCAGTCTTATTGTCCAGCTTCAATCTGCCAGGATATAGCCCATATATGTGACTGTTGTGGTCTTTGAGATCAGCAATACGAATCTCTTGAGGTCCAAACATCCACACTATATGATGGTCCATGTGTACTTCAGTAAGATTAGTGTGTAGAGTGACAGAATCTCCCTCCATCACTGACACCATTTCTTCTTCCCCAGCTCCCATCACACCTAGAGAAGTTCAGGAAAAGTCAAACATTGAATCATCATATTCCCTTGTTTATCTGAAACATTTCAATCGAAAAGGAACTGATGCCTGAAAACACAAATCTTTCACAAGCACTTGATCCACATTCATCCTGTCAACAAAAGCTCCATAATGTTCGCCACATGAATGAAATGTAGATTTTCTATTGTGTATTTTTATGTGGACTATACACAAGTGAGCACTTTGTGGAAGGTAAAAATTATTATTCTATTAGAAAACAATTATAGAATAATATCTCGTTTCTCTCTCCAAATCTTCTCTTGTGTAAGTTGTTTCTCAGTCAATCCATTTATTGCTTCAGTCAAACGGTGCATTTAACTGCACAGCAGTGGTGTAAATTGTGATGTATTAATATGTTATCAAATACTACATGCATATAAAAAAATAAAAAAAATGTTCTTAAATTGACTCTTGAATATATCACATAATTTGGGTTTAAGAGAAATGAAGGGTACCATGGGGCTAAAGGCACACCTAAAGGAACATTTGCATATTTTGGGGGCATTTTATAACATCTCAAATATTCTATAAACAAATGAATCTCCAGTGTGAATGGATCAGTCAATGTGAGCCCACTGGAGCATTTTTCAGGACAAATCTACATTTCCCCACTTTAAAAAAAAACTATTTTATGCCGGCATTGAGCATTTTTTCACAAATACTACCCTTTTCACTTATTGGACAGGTATTATGCCTAAAATTCATGAGTAAATTTCGAGGATTTTCATTTGTATATAAACTAATTAATAATTAAATTAAAAATGATACATTTGCCTCAAAATCAGTGTTTAGGCACGCAAAGATCTCAAGCATCATGATAATTGTACATTGCAAAGAGACAAACGGGGGTTCTGGAAAGTGCGGTGGTAGTTTTTGCTGCTATTGAGTTTGTTTGTTTTTGGGAGAAAATAAAATCAGAGGAGCCTTTTAACCCGCGGGGCCTTTTGCCCAGTTGCGCCATACTGGTTCCAAATAATTGTTATGCCACCGCCGACTCCCATTTCATTTTAAACATTTCAATTCAAAATTATAGACAGGAAACTTTTGCTCTTTAAAAGATCAGATAAAAAAAAATTAAAGACTTATAGCGTTTTATTCCATGCAAAATAGGCTTACAGATCTAAAAACGGAGCAGAAAATGTACGTATTAGTCTCACTCACAATTGCGGCAAATGTGGCCTAATATATTTGGGTGAAGCCCACATTGTCTATTTGAAAATAAATTATTAAACATTACAATTTCCCCCAAACTGATGTCGGCTTTTCTGGGTTATAGTGAGCCGGACTGGACGCGGAAGAGTGTCAAACTGCTTCAACAAAAGGAAGACACCCAGATCTCTAGGATGAGCCCGAGACGGGAAATAGACTTATTATACTGTTTATAGTCCGCACAATTGCGCACTCTTTACAGAACAGATTCTTCGTGTCAGAACAAATGGAATAAAAAGTCCCCCGTGTCCCCAAAAGAGAGTTTGGAAAGCTGCACCGGGTCCACATTAGACAGACAAAATGCTGAAACTGTGAACAAAGATGAATCCTGTTCGACTGCCTCATGTCACCGACACCTCTCTCTTTATCGCAATATGAAGCTTTATTTGTAAATATGAACATTACTGTCGTTCTGCTTGATTTAAGATTTTGAAATGGATGATTGACATTGCCTGAGACTTTGAGTCACACATGTTGAGAACCGCTGGTTAAAACGAAAGAAATTTAACTTGATCCCTATAATGATAGCGGATTATAGCAACAGGAAGTGATATTTGCAACCAAAAAAACAATCCTTCCATTCAGGGCCGTGCAGAGACCTTTGGAAGGGCAGGTGCTCAAAGTATAAAAGGGGCACATGGAACAAGGCTTTAAATAGCGCGGTGCTCAAAATATCAATACAGTAATATATCGTGACACATTCCTTGCTGATTCGCGTATCGATACGGATGATTCTGTATTGATACGGCAGGAAACGCTGTGATGCAGTTTTGGAAAAGAAACAGAACAGAAAACAAATTTTAAGTTTAAAAGTAAAAAAATATTTTCTGTCCAGAATAATTAGAAACTGAAGTGTCTTAAGTTGTACCAACCTGATGCCTTTTTCTTCTCTGTTATACAGAATAATTAAGAACAGCCGTTATAGTAAAAACTATAGTAAACGTTATAGTAAAATCAACGTGGCCCATGTTTCGTACAGTAGAGTATAGTTTTATTTAATGCCATGTCAGCATTTGTGGCTATTTTGATGGCAAAAACTGAATTACAAAAATACAAGAGTTCCATTTAATATAATAAAAACAAAAACAAACAGAAAAAATACAGCAATTTTATTTTACAGCAAATACAACAGATTTTTTACATGAATGTGATACCTGTTCTGGTAAAATCTTACTAAATTCCTTGAGTGAGTATGCTGCCTTTGCTGTTGTTGTTGCTGCTGCTGCTAATACTGGAGTTGATCTGAGAGACGGTAGACATTAAAACAACAAACATATAGGAGATATATTAGCTGATTAAACAATTGTTATGTTACCATGACAAGATGTAAAGATTGCTGAGAGTGTTTGGAACTGGCTCACTGACCTGCCAAGGCTGACTGCTCCAAGAAAATAAGAGGGAGATGCTCACAGAGGCTGCTGCACACCAAGAGCTGCAGGTAGAGAAAATAAGATACCAGATTCAAAAAGTAAAATTATCTGAGAAAAAAAAAACATTAATGGGGGATAGGATGATGGTGGCCATGGCAGGGGTGAGAGTGAGACACAAACATCTATATAGACAGAGGTGTGTGTGCTTGTGTGTCTACAGTACACAATACTGTGATCATGATTTCAAGTTGCATTGTGACTCTGAGATGTAGTTGGATTTTGATTGATTATGTCTAATCAAAAATATAAGTAAAGAAACTAAAATGTGTATGTGTGTGTTCATTCTGTTGGCACCTACTAAAAATCACAGTGTAGCATTAATCTTACCAATAAGTGGAGGATGAGTTGTTGTAGACTTTTATAACAGAAATTTCCTGTTGGCCATGTCCCTAAAAATGTTAATGACATTATTGTCATTTATTGGAATGTCCTTCTCAATGGCCAACAGAAGAAGGTCAGACAATCTCTCCTCTTTGCAAAAGCTGCGAAGTTTGGTTTTCACAAGCTTCAGTTTTGAGAAGGAACGTTCCACAGTTGCTGTGGACACCGGAAGTGTGCCATATGTCTTCAGCAGCAGAGTCATGTTGGGGAAAACTAGATGTGCATTGTTTTCCTTGGCCACTGACAGAATAGAAGACACATTGGCTGGTGGTGGGCATGAGTATGACGTATGGAAGACCTTCAATTCTGTCTGCAATTTGTCTTCATCTTCAATATTGTAGAACTGGCACAGTTTCTTCACAGCTTGGAGTGCTGCTGTTGGAACGCTAGCTGTTTTCCAGTTCTCTGGGACTGTCAGGCAATGGAAGGCATGCAATATTTCCCATTTGGAATTATCTCCTCCTTTAAAGCGTCTCTGAATAGTGGTCTTTGCTGTTGTAGAAAGAAAATATTTTTGTCATTTAAAATATAATTATATTTTAATCCTGTTCTGAATTGTTTTATTTTTATAATGATAATTCAGAGAATGAGAAAATCAGTATAAGCCTTATCAGTGTTGTTGTGATAATTATTTTAAAGCACTCTACATTTTTTTTTAAATAAATACTGAAATAATAATAATAATAATAATTTAGTCAAAAGGCATAAAAAAAAAGACAAGACCCCTCGACGCCTGTGAGTGAAACTTTTCTCCCTCAAACAGCAAGGTAACGTAACGTTACTTCTACAGGCTACACACAGCAATATATACAACATATCTGCATGCTCTCTTCACGTCGTTATTGTAAAATAATAATAATAAGTAAATAAACATCAAAATCACTTCACTGAGAATGAATCCCCACTTACCAGCTGCCGCGGTCGCGGTGTTGAAGATATCTTCCGGTAATTAAAAAATGCGCGTGCTGAGGCCGTGCGGCGTGAGGAATAGTCCCGGTCGGATGAGGTCATCGTCAGGTGAAAGGTCATCATCTGGATCATTTTATTTAAGGCTAAATTATTAATCATACATTTTACTAATATTTAGATTTGGCATAGGCAGGCATTCACAAAAGGGCCTTTAATTAATAAAAAAATGAGAGGAATTTTTCTTTGACAAAAGGGCACTTTGGGCACCAAGGGGCAAAGGGGCAGGTGCTCAAGCACCCAACGCCCCCCCCTCTGCACGTGCCTGCTTCCATTTGACCTGAGATTTTAATCTCCAGTGAAGTCAACAAGAGCCATACAATGAAAACAAAGACGGAAGTTTGTTACTATTTAGTGAAGAAAAGTTAGTTTATCGTTTTGTATATATGTAATATAGTTTGTAATAATACTACGTATATTATTAGGATTATTATTATATTATATAAGGAATTACATCATAGTGCGAAACTGTTGCCAGATATTGTTGGGTAAACAGACATTGGTAATGCATGATAATGGTGTTATATTATATCATTGTGATGGTGATATTTATTGTGTGTTGTGTCTCCCTGTGCTTTTCTTGTCACTTTTGCTCTCCATTAAGCAGGCTAATGCCTTAAAGCTAAGGCTTTTATTCTCTCTCTTGTTCCGAGAGTTACATTTGATGTTGCTTAAGTGGATAACAGTCTTGTCTAGTCTTAAAGTGACTGAAGTAATAATATTGTAGTGTGTACTATACTCCTGTGGAAATACTAGTTTAAATTGCACATTTAAGTTGTTGCTTATGTTGTGGGATTCTTTAGTTGGGAGGTGGACGCCATTTTGTTTTCTCGGTTATTTATAGAGGGAGAGTTTGGGAAGTGACATGTTTTTCTCTTTCTTTTCGACAGGTAAGTTACTCTCTAAACAACTCTAGGAAGAATGTCTTTTGTTTGTTATTTTGGCCGGTTCCACTCCTTAATTTTATCTGTTTATCCCACTGAATACTTCAATACATTTGTTCTTTTTTCGCTAAATCACGTGTTGTAATTTGTGTTTGGTCTGGGACCTTGAGATAGGATCACTCTTGCACTCTCCAAAACATTTGTTACCCACCTTCCCATACCTCTAGACCAAGGAAGATGTGCAGTAACAAATGGCACAATAATTTAATGACAGGAAACAAATAAATATTAAACATGAAAATAACAAAATATCAATAATGGATACAACAATTACTATGGCATTAATGGCTATAACACCTTAGATTTTAAAATATGATTATGCATGAAATATATTTGAGAAATCATGACAAAATAAATGGCAATTTTGTACTCCCATATAAACGGAAACTAGTCCTACTAGATCTTGATTTTTGTCCCACTGTCGCTTCTTATCGATAAACAAATGAATCTCCTGTGTGATTCAGTCAATGTGAGCTACGGAACATGTTTCAAGTAAATTTCAGGGATTTTCATTTGCTACATAAACTTGCGACATTTTTTTAAATATTAAAAATGATACATTTGCCTCAAAATCAGTGTTTAGGCACGCAAAGATCTCAAGCATC
This sequence comes from Xyrauchen texanus, assembly GCF_025860055.1. Lineage (NCBI taxonomy): Eukaryota > Metazoa > Chordata > Actinopteri > Cypriniformes > Catostomidae > Xyrauchen > Xyrauchen texanus. Next base: position 19,967,917 of record NC_068325.1, on the reverse strand, counting down.
ATGATAATTGTACATTGCAAAGAGACAAACGGGGGTTCTGGAAAGTGCGGTGGTAGTTTTTGCTGCTATTGAGTTTGTTTGTTTTTTGGGAGAAAATAAAATCAGAGGAGCCTTTTAACCCGCGCCAAATAATTGTTATGCCACCGCCGACTCCCATTTCATTTTAAACATTTCAATTAAAAATTATAGACACCCAGGAAACTTTTTCTCTTCAAAAGAGCAGATATGAAAAATTAAATTAAAGACTTTTAGCGTTTTATTACAAAATAGGCTTACAGATCTAAAAACGGAGCAGGAAATGTACGTATTAGTCAAATGTATATACACACATGTAAATTTAACAACAGCTGGACGGAAGAATTTCATTTAATATCCCGAAGCCATATCAACAATACCCACGCCAGATGTGTCGCACTGATTTTATTATCAGACACCGTGGGAAAAATTACGGTACTCGCACACCACATTAAATCACAACGGCACAATTTGTATGCATTTAGCCTTCCTCTCTCCCGGATTTGTGTACCCAAATGTTTACATGTATGCTTAACAGGCTGCGTGTGTGACATGACACGAGATTAAACAACTCGGGCAACGCAACGTGGGAAAATTACCACCTTCTCTGAATCGAGGAAATGTATCAGATTTCTGAACTCTCTGTCCTCAACTATGGAGAACAGCTGGTCATCCAGGACCATTCCTCGTAATTGTTTTGGTCTTTTCGTTGCTCATACCAAGGAAAGGAGAGGCTGCTGACTTGTGGCTGGCTCTGAGCTCTGGCTAGCTTTAGCCGCTTTCACTTTTTAGCTTATTTTTTTTTAAATGGGCATTTTCAGATGGGTGATGGTGTTTTAAGTGTCTAATTCGGTTTGTTCCGAACGTTACTGTGGTGGTTCTCCCACGGTTTACTTCAGCCTTACAATTATTACAAATCGCGAACTTTATGTATTCACTGAAGAACTTCCACGCCAATGACATGTTTACAGGCGGCTGTGACATTATTGTCTGCGCCGCTGGCAACAAAACGGACCGGCTCGGAATCGGAATGAAGTGAGGCTGACCGGCCGGACCGGGCATGCGGAAAATCGGCTGATTCCTATCTCTAGTGATAAGTCCTATTGCGGACTCACCGGGACAAGACAAAAAGGGCTTGGAAACGGAGCACTTACTGATGCCATTCTCAGTCAAACGTCCTCTTCACAAATTTGTTATGTCTTCATTTAGACAAGAAACACAAGAAGGATCCTTCAGGAAACTTCAATAAAATGCTCGAAACCATCATGATTAAACACATCTCTCTCTCTCTCTCTCTCTCTCTCTCTCTCTCTCTCTCTCTCTCTCTCTCTCTCTCTCTCTCTACACACACACACATTACCACCACAGCAACTGAGAGTCATGACTCATGTATGAATTTAAGTATATCACACAGTCAAGTTACAATCTTAAAGGACTGTACAAATCCTAGAGTGTATATCGAGTTTAGTCAAATACTGTTTTAAATAACAATCATCATCATAGTATTTACAAGGTACTTTAAGTAACTTCAAATCATATCATGTTTTAATAATGTAAAGCACTGAATGAGAAATCAAATGAATCTGTCCTCAAATGTTAAAGCTATTACAAAATACTCACCGAATGTCTGTAGAATATACAGAAAGACGAAGTACAATATGATTTTCATCTTATTAAAAGAACAGATCTTCTCCTTCAGAGATTTGCTTTCCAACCAGCCACTCGTGTATCTGTTTAGCACAGTTGTGCACTGGAGTACTTAAATCATAATTTGCCCCTCCCCTACGACTCCACACACATTAACCCGCCCTCACTCCAAACCCGCAATCAATCCTCTAACCACGGGTTTCTGGTGCACTGTGATGTTATTACAAAATAACTACACTAACAAGATTGGCAACTAACACCCGTCAGATTCATGAGTGACACAGGGCTGTCTGTAACTGCAAATAAATTACCAGCGCAAGAATATTTAGAGCAATATTACAAATAAATACTGCTGAATCTTAAAACACAATACATGTATGTAATTACTCATATAAACTGGTTTTATGTGTTGTGTTGCAGTTTATGCGATCAGCATGAACACGCTGTAAAACTGATGGTTGATATTGGCGGTTTAAATGGATGATAATAGCAAAAATTATGATTAATTTGCAGTTCCTTTGTTGCCGTTTTTTATTCTTTATTTTGCACTAACATTGTCCATTTGTTCCGTCCGGGTTTTCTTTATGCACTTTTAGGCTCATATATACGAGCAATAAATTCATTTTCCGTATCCTTTGGTTCTTGCCCTTTATGTGTAAGAAAATTAATGTATGTAGCCTACAAACTGTCCCGGGGCGGGTGAACGATTTCGGAGGCCCCACACTCTCAGAAAAAAAAAGAACAAAACTCCTTTTAGGGTGGTACCTTTAACCACACACACTCAGTTTATTTATTTTTCTTTCTTTCTCTCTCTCTCTCTCTCTCTCTCTCTCTCTCTCTCTCTCTCTCTCTCTCTCTCTCTCTCTCTCTCTCTCTCGCGCGCGCGCGCGCATGTGTGGGCGTTTGCTGAGTGAGTCGGGTGTGAATTGGAGCGTGACTGTGGAGTCCTTTTCTATTTCAAAGGTCTGTTTACTTAAATGTTGTTTCTCTCACTGTCTTTATTTATTTATTTTTTACTGTGTATGGTCACAAAGCACTGATAATATTGTGGTGAGAAGGGTGAGGTTGTGTCAGTCAGTTTTTTAAACTGACTGCCATGGCGAGTGTGGAGATGGCGAGTTATGAGCAACTCACCCGGCAGCATGGAATAAAAGTGCCGGTTGGAGTCGAGTGCTCCGTTGAAGGATGTGTGTTGGCGGTAGGAGAGGTGGTTGGTCACAGTAGCATTCGTTCGGCGTCGCGAATGAACGGTGCTGTGGTGTTATTCTTGGATAAAGTTGAAAAAGTGAACGTTATAGTTGAAAATGGGATAGTTCTCAATGATAGCTTGATAAAGGTTTTTCCACTTGTTAATCCAGCGAGAAAGGTTTTGATTTCTAACGTGCCCCCATTTATTAGTGATGGAGCTTTGCAACACGAATTATCGCGTTATGGACAGTTGGTTTCTGCGATTAAGAAAATCCCCCTGGATGCAAATCCCCGTTGTTGAAGCACGTTGTGTCTTTCAGAAGACAAGTACATATGATTTTGAGGAGTGATATTGATGAACTGAATATTGCTTTTAAATTCAAAGTCGATAGCTTTGACTATGTAATCTTTGCAACAATTGAGAGCATGAAATGCTTTGGATGTGGGAAAGTGGCACTTGTAGTAGTAAATCTTTATTTGTCCCTTTACAGGGGAGTTCCGACAGAATTATAGAATTCTATAGTCATATCCTTAGTTTTGGATACATTCATTTGTAAATGAGAACTCACACCAATCCAAAAAATATTTCAAAATGGGTCCATGCTCTGTGTCACCTTGCTTTAACACGGTACGCGCTTGTCCTGATACAAGTACTTCAAATGGTACAGAAGATGAAAGTCTGTCTCAAAGTAACAATGAAGGTCAGAGTGTGGGAAAAGAAAGTGAAGTTAGTGAGGTTTCGGATTTGAGTGTGGACAAAGAAGAACCTGAAAGTAGTAAAGAAAAGTGTAGTGAGAAACTAATTAAAAAGAATGATGAGACATTGGATATTGAGTTTGATGAGATGGTGGGTGAAATGAAGCAGTATTTAAAGTGCTATCAGTGAAAAGGAAGTCGATTCTTTGTCAGATGGCAACTACATCAAAGAAAAAGGCTCAAGATGAGACTGTTACTAAAAGTTCTGAGGAGGTTTTGAATGCAAGTGATTTGTCTGGCTCAGAAAGTGAGCGAGAATTTTCTGAAGTGCAAGTTAATGAAAACGTGAGACAAGACTATATTACAGTTTGGAAAGAATGAAAAGTTTCCTGCAATGTACAAAAGGAATGAGGAATGTTGAAGTTATAGACTACTTTCCTGATCTTTCCTTGTTTATTGACTCGATTGAATGAAACAGAAAGGTGAAATATGTCTGTCAAATCCTGAGGTGTATCGTCTTAAAAAGATTGTACAAAAAGTGCGTCCTCAGACATTGGACAATGATTTGTCACAAGAATAATGGAGTAATATGGACCTGGCTTTTTATGCTGTTTTCATCCCTCATAATGCGTAATTTTAAAATTTCATCCCTGAATGTAAATGGGGCGAGGGATGCAAGCAAAAGAGCACAGGAGTTAATGAAATTGAAAAATATAGATGTTATGTTTTTGCAAGAAACTCATAGCACAAAGGAAAATGAAGTTGAATGGATGGAGTGGGAAGGAAATATTGTTTTGAGTCATAAGACTTCTCTTAGTGCTGGAGTGGCTGTTTTGTTTTCAAAGACTTGCCTACCAATATCTTACGATGTTATAGAAGTGATACAAGGTAGATTAATGAAGATAACAGCTAAGTTTGAAAATGTGACTATGGAATTGGTAAATGTTTATGCTCCTGTAAAGTCATTGGAAAGAATGTTGTTTCTTGAATCTTTATGTGGTTGTCTGAAACAATGTAATACGGAAAGTTTTTTAGTACTGGGTGGAGATTTGAACTGTACAAGTAATGATTTAGATAGAAATCACTTTGAACCTCATATGGCATCAAGAAATAAATTAATAAATATGATTAAAACTTGTCAACTTTGTGATGTGTGGAGGAATTTTCATTGTAATGAAAGGCAATATACATGGGCCCATGTGAAAGAAAATTATATTTCTTTAGCAAGATTAGATATTTTTTTATTGTTTTAAATATCAGAAACAATTTTTTAAATCTAGTTATATTTGTCCTGTTGGTTTCTCTGACCACTCAATGGTAGTGGCATGTGGGTCATTCTTAGCATTCGGTGCCATTTGAGTCCTCATGACATAATGTGGTATATTTTGAGTAAAAATGGGCTAATACTTGTTTTTAAATGATCATCTTAAATACTTAACCCCCCTTTACCATAGAACACAATAATATGTACCCAGGATTAATTAATAAAAAAATATTGACCCTGATTTTAGTGCAAGTAGACTAAACTGCCATGTCCCCAAGTAAGCTTGTATAACTTCAGCCACAAATATAAGTAATAAAAATCTAATAAATTCGAAATTTTTCAATATTGTTGTATATTCTTATTTATAATATTCCTCAACAAAATATATTTTTGTTAGTAATACATTTTTTAATGCTTAAAGTCTTTAAAATATGTTGTGTCCCTGAATTGAATGTCCCCCCTGTTACTCTGATGGAAAATCCCTCTGAACACGCCCCTTGACTGTTACTCTAATCACATGACTCTCAGGAATGTGAATACTTTTTGGCAGCAAATTCTCTTCAAGAAGCAGAGTAAGTATCACTCCTTAATTCACCCTTTTTTCAATGTTTAAGAATGATTCACTGATGTGGTAAAGCATAACATGTCCACCCTGTTATGCCTATTTATAGTGGAAACTGTTTTTAATTTTGAAAATATGGTTAATAAACAGGTTAAAAATCTTCCTCAGTGATCACTGCGCACTAGCTTGTTTTTCATCACATGAGTAGCAATGGCTAACTTTAGCATAAAATGTCCCTCCTGTTACTGTTTTGCACAGTAACAGGGTGGACATATTGTAACAGAGTAGGTGTAAATGCTAAATAAATAAGTGTTTAAAGCTTGAATTGGTATTATAATTAATAATAAATTAATTATAATTAATTAAATTAATTATAATACCAATTCAAGCTTTAAACACTTATTTATTTAGCATTTACACCTACTCTGTTACAATATGTCCACCCTGTTACTGTGCAAAACAGTAACAGGAGGGACATTTTATGCTAAAGTTAGCCATTGCTACTCATAAGATGACCACAATCTTTAAACAAGAGGTCCGTCCAGCTAGAGAAGACAGTGTGGGATTTCATAGAAAAACACCTGGGATGCTGGTTTGTTCAGTAGTTTACTGTTGCTATTACTGTTATCTGTAAACATATGAACTTCAAAAAAGTGTGAATTTTAAGTTATCTAAAAAATGTTTAAGTTTGAATGTTGATGTGGACATGTGTCTTTCTTCATCAGGGGGTGCCAGGGTAAATGAGTTGATGACATTTATTGTTGTTCAGTGGTGTGATGTCCACCCTGTTACCCCTCTGTCCACCCTGTTACCTCTGTGTTTGTTTAAGTTAATAAAATAAGTTCAACAAATGTTATGCATATTTTTGTGGTTAATTTTAGGGAATGAAATGGCAAAATGAAATAATTTAAAATTGGGGCAAAATTCCATTGAAATGTCTTTTTATTCCAAAAGAAATGTGTTAAAATTACCACTGTGCCTTAAAATACAACAACTTTTTTCAAGATAATGCTTGTTAATGAATACTAAGTTAAAATACATTTGCAGGGTAAAGTGAGGGACATGTTAGCTCTTAGAAAATGTAAATATTACAATAATTGTGAATTCAGAACATTTATTAATTGAGATGAGAATGTCCGGTAACAGGGTGGACGTTTGGCCTTTGCATGTGTGAAGAATTTGGTTAAAATTATTAAAGAGTCATATCCTGAGCTGGACCAATATATTTTTCTTGTAGTGTAACAAGCCATTCTTCAGATAAAATTATTAAATCATGGAAATTTTTACTTTTTTTGATAGAAATTTACCAAGCTGAAATGGCACTGAATAGTAGGAATGACCCATGTGTCTTTATTAATTCTGTTAAAAATAAGAGTGCCTACTGGCATTTTAATAGCGCTTTACTTGAAGATGCTCATTTTTGTAAATGTTTTTCTTTTTTTTGGTTGGGGTGGAAATCTAACAAATCTTCATTTACATCAATACAACTGTGGTGGGATATTGGGAAGGTGCAGATACAAAAACTCTGCAATCAGTACACTTTTAATGTTACTAGAGACATGGTTCAATCCATGAGAAGTCTAGAGATGGATATTGTGGAACTTCAGGCTTTAAATGGAGCTACTACAAATCAAAACCAATTGCAGGTTCTTACAGGGAAAAAAAAAGCATTAGCTGATCTATTAGGTAAAAGGTCTCAGGGGGCATTGGTTAGTTCCAGATTTCAGGGTCTTTCTGAAATGGATGCCCGTCCAAGTTCTTCTTCAGTTTGGAAAGGAAAAATGGCCAAAGTAAAAGTATACAGTGTTTACGGTCAGAAGATTCAGAAGAAAATTCTTACTGAGGTTTCTGATGTTCGTAAAAGGGCTGTCTGTTTCTATAAGGAGCTGTATGCCCGCAGTTTTGTGGATGACCAGTTAATGGCTGAATTTGTGTCAGATCTTCCAAAAGTGAATGAAAATTCATATGCAAAACTGGTATGTCCCTTAACAATAGAGGAACTTTTCAATGCTTTGCAGAGTATGACAAATGGTAAAGCACCAGGATTAGATGGGCTGCCTGTTGATTTTTATAAGGCATATTGGCACTTGGTGGGAGAAGATTTACTCGCAGTTTTAAGTGATAGTTTGGATGAAGGACAACTACCACTAAGCTGCAGAAGAGCTGTCTTAACTTTGCTCCCCAAGAAAGGTGATCTTAAAGAGATAAACTGGAGACCAGTTTCTTTATTATGCACCGATTATAAAATTTTATCAAAAGCTTTGGCAAACAGACTGAAGGAGGTGATTGGACAGGTAATACATTTAGATCAATCTTATTGTGTACCTAATAGATCAATAGTGGATAATATTTCCTTAATTCGGGATGTTTTGGAAGTCTCAAGACTGTTTGAGAAAAATGTATTTCCTTAGATCAAGAGAAGGCGTTTGATCGGGTGGATCATCAGTTTTTATGGCATACTTTTGAAACTTTTGGTTTTCCACCTGCATTCATTGCTTTGATTAAAGTGCTCTATGAGGATATTGAAAGTGTACTGAAAGTTAATGGTGGTTTGAGTAGCCCTTTTAAAATACAAAGGAGGATTAGACAAGGATGTGCCTTGTCAGGTATGCTTTACTCAATAGCAATAGAACCCATGTTAAATAAAATTAGGGCTAATTTAGATGGTTTTAGATATGAAAGTACCTTTCCACCTATAAAATTATCAGCATATGCAGACGATGTTTTAGTTTTAACCAGTGGACAGGATGATATTGACAAACTGGTTGATATTGTTAACAATTATGCAAAAATCTCATCTGCAAAAGTAAACTGGGAAAAAGTTTCAGCATATAGGGTTGGAAAATGGAATGTTATTGAAAACTGGTTTTACCGGGTCAAGTGGTTTGGTCACAAAGAGGTCTTAAATATCTTGGAATTTTTTTGGGTGATGAAATAATAATGCAAAGAAACTGGGAAAATATTATTGAAAATGTAGAAGGAAGATTAGGAAGGTGGAAATGGCTTTTACCCAAAATGTCTTTTAGGGGGAGAGCTTTGATTATTAATAATTTAGTAGCCTCCTCATTATGGCATAGATTAGCAGTTCTAGAGCCTCCTGAATGGGTTCTGGGAAAAATAAAGGTCAAGATGATCAATTTCTTTTGGGATAGATTACATTGGTTACCCCAGAATGTTCTTTATCTTCCAAAGGAAGAAGGTGGACAAGGGGTTGTTGACCTTACAAGCAGGAAAGTAGCTTTTAGGCTACAGTTTGTTCAAAAGTTTTTCTATAGTCCAAGTATATCATGGTTTGGACCAGCTTGTTTCCTTTTAAGTAAGGTTGGAGGGTGGGGTTTTAGAAGAAATATCTTTTGGACAGATTGTAGGAGTTTTAATTTGAAGTTTATTTCTTCATTTTACGAGAGTGTAAGAAAATCATGGTGTGTGGTACAGGTTAATAGATCAATGCCATATGAGTCTCTGTATTGGTTTTTGGAAGAACCTTTGATTAATGGTGCTCGACTGGATTTATGTGGAGATACAACATTATGGTTGATGCAAACTTTAACAAGAGCCAAAGTTGTTAAAATGAAAGACTTAATAGAAGTGGCTGGTATCACTTTGGACAATGCTGAGGCACTTGCACAGAGACTTGAAATTAAATCCACAAGGATAGTCCATCTTTTGCTAAAGAAGTGCAGAGAAAATTTGAGTGAAGAAGACTGGAACTTTTTGTCAAGTTAAGCGTTTCCTGATAAAACTAATCATTTTCCCTGTATGGTGATCTCTGAAAGTGTGATAGAAAATGAAAATGTTTTAATAACCTCAGAGATTTTTAGAGATATAATTTTTGATACAATGGGTGGAAAGAGTTTGTATAAAGTTGATAAATAAAGAGAAATTAAAACGTATGGATACACCATGGAGAAAACATTTAAGTGTTGATATTGAAGTCAAACCTTTTTGGGGCTCCTGTTACGAACCACCATTGACTAAAAATGTGGGTGATCTTCAATGGCGAATTTTACATGGGATTGTTGCTGTTAATGCTTTTATCTCAGTGTTGAATCCAAATGTGCAAGATAAGTGTCCTTTCTGTGGTGAAAGAGAAACCATATTTCATTGTTTTATGCACTGTGAGAGATTAAGACCTTTGTTTGTTTTATTGGAGATTTTATTGCTAATGTTAATGAAATGTTTACAATGATTGTGTTTATTTTTGGTTTTAAATTTTGGAAAGGAAAAAAGAGGAAAGGATGGTTGTTAAATTTTATCTTGGGTCAAGCCAAAATGGCAGTTTATATTAGTAGAAAGTATAAAATTGCTCATGACAGTAGTAAAAATGTTGAATGTTTGTTTAAGGGGCTTATAAAAGCAAGAATAAAACATGATTTTATTTTCTACACTCACATTCTACACACAGAAAAGTTTGAAGAGGTTTGGAGTGTAGAAAAATTGTTGTGCTGGGTTGAAATTGACACATTGCACTTTGTTGAAGAATTTGAGTAATTCTATGTGATTTTTGGTAATTGTGATTTATTTATTTATTTTTTTATTTGATGGTGTTTGTATTGATTATGTGTGGTGATTAAAGTCGTTTTAAAAATAAATAAAAAAAATCTCTCTCTCTCTCTAACACACGCACTCATACACAAACACACTCTCTCTCTCTCTCTCTCTCTCTCTCTCTCTCTCTCTCTCTCTCTCTCTCTCTCTCTCTCTCTCTCTCTCTCTCTACACACACACACACAAACACTCTCTCGAACACACAAGAACTTACACCTCTTCAATAACAACTTTTCAGTTTTCAATAGCTGTCCTGTTATGTTGTGCCAACAATGGTTTTATGGGTGCTTCTTTAATTATGGGGACTTTATTTTTTGGCACCAGTGGTGGACTTTCATAAAACTAACAGATTTGAACTTTTTTTATGAAAGTCTTGGAAACTGATTACATGCCATCATTAATTTTTGCTATCTTTTAAATGCCTATATTTTATTATTATTGCTTTAATTCCAATAATTCCAATGTTAAAATTTTTGAACTATGATAATCCAAACAAAAATTATTCCATGGCATTTCCACCACAGCCAAAAACTGAGCATCTGATAAAGCTTTTATTTATTTGTTTTACCCAAAAGTTAATGTACTGTACCTGGTTATCAAGGACACAACAATGTCAGTGAAGAGCAAGCTTGAGATAAAATATGTTATGCTTGAAGAATTCAAAGAAAAATCAAGGTAAATGTCATTTATGAACAATATTTTGTGCAATAAAGCTGTAATTTTGTCAAATTGTGTAAAATGTGTTAAGGTATTTTTTAATTGTTAGTATTTACACTGTAAAAAATGTCCTTAGTTTTAACGGTGAAAGACTAAAGTAGCAACGGTAAAAACCTGCACATGATAAAACATGAAATAACCGTTTAATTAACAGTTAAATACCGTTAATGTAAATACAAGAAAAATGTATAAATTTTGCATTATTGCTTTGTAAAAACTGCATTACTTTACCGTAAAAACCCTTAAAACAACAGTAAAGTACTCTAAAACACTAAACGGTAAATCACTGTGTTTACTACAGATGCATGCTGTTAGAACTGTTGTGTTTTTAACAATAAATCACAATGATATGGTCAACAAGAATATGTGTCTATGAAAAGAAACAATTTTACGCCTGCCCAGGTCTCTCCCATTAATTAGATTACATGATTTCAATTACTTTGATTTTTTATTATCAAATAAAACTAATAAAATAAAAACTAATGCGGTGGCATGGAATTATTATTAAATTGATATAACATGCAATGTGTGACATGTTTTAAAGTCCAGTCTTTATTTTATTGGTCATATGCATCGTATTGCATCATATTAATAAATTGTTGAAAAGTAATTGTGTGTGTTGAAGCTCAGTCTTTATTTTTTATTGGCTTTTCAGTTGTCCAATGTGTGCCACGACGCTGCATAATATAAAGAACCCATATTTTCAACAAGCATTTTATGTTTTAAAGTTATTGCCTTTAGACAAGACGTGTTTTCGCGCCTTTTGAACTTGAACTGGCGGTTTTTCTGGAACGCAAGAATCAACGCACATACCACGGCGAGCTTCCGAAATGACTTTTTTTTTCCCACTCGAAATCTGTCTGGTAAGCACAAATAAACAAATTCTGTAAAGTTGACGTTCAATAATTGTTTTAGTTATTTGAATACAGCTTTTGTGTTGTATTTTATTTTCATATCTTTAATGTCATTGTAAATCTTAAATGACGTGGACCTGTTGGCTGTCGGTACGTTTTATCCTTTTAATATATAAACTTACACATTGGAAATAAACGAATTCGCTCTGATTTATTTTATTTGAAACGTTTGTAACGCATGTTAGCAGTATGTCATGGCGAGGCGAATTTCATGTTTAAACGATATCTCGCATTGGTTATTGGTTGAGTTCAGGATAAGTTTTGAATATGTAGCCTATTAAAATGTACACTTGCTGTTTTTGTTGTTTAACAGTGCAAAGTCTGAGGGAATATGTTCTCCACTGCAGACTGCATCGCAACGAACATCGCGCCATTTTCAAATGTGACGCAGTTGCAAACAGTCGTTTTCCAAATTAGCATTTAAGAGCCATTTCTACCTGCGCCATTGCTCTAACACTGCTGTGGCTGCACATGCAGGTGATACGGCCTTGACATGCAGTATTTCACTATGTAGTCATCAGTGCCAGGATGTGCCCAGTCTTGTTGCTCACTTAAAAAACCACAAGTGAGCAAAAGTGCTTTTCAAATAATGTCCTCTTTTACATCTATGTCTAGGAAGCACAGGAACTGTTCAGTAAACAGCATTAGTGATCAGAAATACCGTCTGTTTCAACTGAGCAATGTCCTGCTGACCTGGACGCAAATACAGGCGAGTCAGAAGAAAGTGAAATGGGCCCGTTTCCAAATTTGGACGATTTGTATTTGAGAAATGTTAGCCTATTTATCTGAAATTACAAGGACAGTTTCTTCAGGAAGATATTTTGAAGAATGTAACCAAACAGTTGTGGGGCACTATTTACTTTCAGGAAAAAAATACTATGGGAGTCAACGGTGCCCCACAACTGTCACTCTTGCACTCTCCAAAACATTTGTTACCCACCTTCCCATACCTCTAGACCAAGGAAGATGTGCAGTAACAAATGGCACAATAATTTAATGACAGGAAACAAATAAATAATAAACATGAAAATAACAAAATATCAATAATGTATACAACAACTACAATGACATTAATGGTTATGACAGCTAAGATTTTAAAATATGATAAACAAATGAATCTCCAGTGTGATTCAGTCAATGTGAGCTACGAACATGTTTCAGGACAAATCTAAATTTCCCCACTTAAAAAACTGCGTTTTATGCGGCCTGAGCCCCCGCAACAAAGAGGCTTTTTATTTGACCCCAAATACCCCTTTTCACTTATTGAACAGTATAAAAAATATATATATATATATTTTGCCTAAAAATTCACAAGTAAATTTCAGGGATTTTCATTTGCTACATAAACTTGCGACATTTTTTTAAATATAAAAAATGATACATTTGCCTCAAAATCAGTGTTTAGGCACCACACGCAAAGATCTCAAGCATCATGATAATTGTACATTGCAAAGAGACAAACGGGGGTTCTGGAAAGTGCGGTGGTAGTTTTTGCTGCTATTGAGTTTGTTTGTTTTTGGGAGAAAATAAAATCAGAGGAGCCTTTTAACCCGCGGGGCCTTTTGCCCAGTTGCGCCATACTGGTTCCAAATAATTGTTATGCCACCGCCGACTCCCATTTCATTTTAAACATTGCAATTCAAAATTATAGACACCCAGGAAACTTTTGCTCTTTTAAAAGATCAGATTAAAAAAAAAAAGAAAAAATTAAAGACTTATAGCGTTTTATTACATGCAAAATAGGCTTACAGATCTAAAAACGGAGCAGAAAATGTCTCGATCACAATTGCGGCAAATGTGGCCTAATATATTTGGGTGAAGCCACATTGTCTATTTGAGGCAAAGAGTGTGGGTCCATTAAAAATAGTCTTTACTGGGAAATTAGCATTTTCACTCAAGTGCAAACTGTAATGATATTGGCCTCAAAGATTCAACATTGCGCAATTTTCGATGGTCACGGAGACGCTAAATGACGCAAACCGAATGGCGGAAAAACAGCAAAAAATCAAATGGAAAACGGAATTGCCCTTTAAAGGCCTGATTAAACCCTGTAAATCCAGTTATTTATTTCTTTTTAAATTGCATTTTCAAATGCCACTTTATTTATGAATTAATTAAGCCAATGTATTTTTAAATGATGTAATTATTGAGTGTTGTATGTTGTTTTTGTAAATCTCTTTTTAATTAGAACTACTTATTAATGGATTCATATTTCATTTATACATTCTTTTTATAATTACTCTTTTTAGTGCCCATTAAAATATCAAATGACGAGTTACTTTGTAATGTAGTATATTTATATTTTTATAAATTAATTTAGTAAACAAATGTATTAATGGCTATTTTTATTGTACAATTATTTATTAATTAATTAATGAAACGCTTTATTACTATTTCCGAGACACTTGAGGTCATCCATAGTAAAGGCCTCGATTGAGATCAGGCAAGAAAATCCGTGAACATCAACATCACTTAATCTCTCAATAGTTATAACATTAAATGTAGGCTATACTCACCGAAGAATACAAAGAGGGAGAAAATGAGCATCATTCTCAGCAAACAATAGGTCTGATGACAGGTTAATAATCGCTACTCTGCCACTGCTCCTTAAGTTCCAGTAAATTCCACATCAGTGTTTGTGTGTGATGTGAACGGAAGGAAAACACACTGCAGCCCAACTCTCGCGCCACCTCTACCCGCAAATTTATGGAGTTAAAGGTAGGGCTTGATGTATTGGTATATACCGCCACCTAGTGTGCAACTTACTGTGCAAACAGTCCTAGTGAAACAGAATCTGACACCCTATCCCTGCCATCTCCAGTACTCACTAAACAAACCACACCTTCTTAATTTAATTCACCAAAGAAGGGCATACAAGCCACCATGGTTACTCAAAACCTGTTAATTGTTGTGTTTTTAATAGACTGGCTAAAGCCCAGAAGAGTGAAATGTGATTAGATGATATTACTTTAAAAGTGTGGAAACCTGCTGCCATTATGAATGCTTTCTTAAAAATAAGTAACTCATTTAAACTATCTTGTATGTATAGGCTATAACTTACACAACTAAGTAACTCCTATTACTAAAATGTTCTGGCTAAAGCACTGAACTGGTAAGCAGAAGGTTGCCGGTTAAATTCCCTCATTCACCACCATTATGTCCCTGAACAAGACTCTTAACTCCAGGTTGCTCTGGGGGATTGTCCCTGTAATAAGAGCACTGTAATTCACTTTGGATAAAAGCGTCCACCAAATACATAAATGTAAGATGTAACACTTTCATTTCATAACAAACTTCAATTAAATTGTGTAACCAAATTAATTGAATAAAACACCATTTTATTTAGTTAAAGATTACTCAATTTAAAGGAGAATTCTTATGAAATCGAAATGTGTAAATCTTAAAAATACTTGTTGAGTGTATAGTCATTATCATCATAGTTGCCCTTGTTACACACCTGTTTCTGTTGAATCTGCTCACAAGAAGAAGAGGCTGGTCTTTTTTTCTTGCTTGATCACAGAAATCGAGAGCATTGTCCATCGTAGCCTACTTGTACTCTCAGCAATTCTGAGTGTTTGTAAGCCGGAAATAAAAAACAAATATGTTCAACTGTGGCTTATAGGCTAACCAACCTGTTTTACAAGATGGTTTACTTTGCTTTATTAAACACGCCAAAGCTTTCTTTTCTCTGAACCAGTTCTAATGATCACAAGCTGAACTAATAAATGAACCAAAAAGTATGGGCTGATGTGATATTCAGATCATGGTGTTCATATGAGAGAAGGAGCAGCATGTAAACCAACACAAATACTAGAAAATCATCCAAACCACCAACATCACTTGATTAATACAGGAAGATTGCTCGTGCTGCCAATGACAATGCAGAAGAAGACGACGATGAAGTGTAGAACCCAAGCGCAGTTTTATTAACAAAAGTGAGGTCCAAAAACCATAACTGGGGGGGTGGCGACTTGACGTGGCTACATGGCATGACAGGGTCACTGACTTGGCTGTAGTAGGTGTGGGCGTTGGCTCGTTTAGCAGAGGCGGGCCTGGACAGTGGGGCAGAGGCGGGCCTGTGAAATGGCATGGAGCAGTCTGGGGCTTGGCTGTGAAATGGCATGGAGCAGTCTGGGGCTTGGCTGTGACATGGCATGGAGCAGTCTGGGGCTTGGCTGTGACATGGCATGGAGCAGACTCTGGCTTGGCCGTGACATGGCACGGAGCAGGCCATGGCTTGGCGAAGACTTATACGTGGCTGTCACATGACCTGGAGCAAGCTCAGGATCTGGGGTACAACGGGGCTCGGTGGCCATATCGCGGGACCCTGGCTCGGCGGCCATGATGTGGCACTCTGGCTCGTTATCCGCCTCCCCCACAGTGAAAGTTGTACCACTTATCTGCTGGGCAAGGTCGATATATTGAGCCAGATTGAAGGTACTCCAACTGCCAGGCAACCAGGAGTGCACCGGCTCATTCAAGCCTGCACGAAAGAAGTGTTTGAGGGCAATCATGTTGAAGCCTACCTCATCTGCCAGGATACAGAAGTCCTCTACGTGATCTTCTATAGATCGCTTTCCTTGATGTAGATGTGTAATGATATCTGCTGGGTTACATTTTTTTGTTCAGGTATTCTGTAACGTGTGCTGACAATGACAATGCAGATGAAGATGAAGAGGAAGTGTAGAACCTAAGTACAGTTTTATTAACAAAATTGAGATCCAAAAACCATAACTTCAAATGTTAAAAAAACAAAGATTAACATGAATGAATAGCCTAAACTTGACTTGACTATGAAAGAAAAACATGGAATGCTGTACACCAATAAAGTTACATTCTCAAACAATACCTGACACCAAGGAAACATGAGACTTAAATACATGGACAAGGGAAACATCAACCAATGAACAGAAAGAACTATAAACAAGATAACAAGACAATGACTATGAACCAATGACATAACAGAACTAATAACAAGACTATAAACCAATAGGAACAAGACAGAAGGAAATGGGAAACATATGACAAGATCACATGACAATCAAAAAGGAAATATCATGACACGGAAGTACATTTCAAAATAAAAGACATTAACACAAAACATGACATGGAAACATGAACACCTCTGGACGTGACAATATCCTTCCAAAAACAATCATGCTGTTAGGTCCAAAATGTTCAAAATAGATCTACCCATGATTGTCCTCTCCAGTCACAGGGACAAATACTTGTTTGGCATGTTGCTGGACACCCTGCACATCACACACCAATGCTAAGTGGGTGTGGATGATAACCTTGATGCTGCATAGTACCTGTACTTCACAGTTTAGCATTATATAGGGCATACAAAAGTGTGACATATTTCATACACCGTTTAAATGAATTGCTGGTCTCTAATTCTTCAGAAGCACATGCAGCTCTTTCACACTCACCTCTAACTCACCAGTCAAACGGAAGTTGTGGGTGGAAACCTGTTGAGTGACAAAGGTTATTGATCTGTTTGGAGTAGTCTGTGGCCATTATGTGTTTGTAATATTTAATTTTGTATCAAAGTTACTTTTCTTGTGGCATTATGATCCTAAAACATGACTGAAGCCTGGCTAGTTGTTAAATGTCTTAGTTGGTCATTTGAAGATTGCTGGTTCAAACACCACAACTGGAAATTAATGAACTGAAAAATTACTCAGATCCCTGTTTGCCAGTGTGTACTTGAGTTGGACATGTTCATATTGGGGAAAAGGTTGTGTCATAAATTAGGCTCTTATAAGGCACTTTGGATAAGGTGTCATGCTAAAGAACTAACTTAACCATAAAGAAAATAATAATAATAATAAATATGGCCGCAAGCGGCAATCATCAGCGTACATGTGGAGAAATAACTAAAATAATCAAAATTGACAGAAATGATCCAGTGGATGCAATACTTTTGGTTGAAGGCGGCCATGTTTTTCAAAAAATTGTGACTGTCCTCACAGACCTTGATGGCATCTTGGACAAATAAACTGCATGCAAAATTTCAAGTTGATTTGAACAACGGTTCCACAGAGCCATTTTTGTTTTTAACCATTATAGCACCACCAAGAGGCAGAGGTGCGTAATATTTGTGTGTGCCCTCAGAATGGCCTCATACATAAGTGTACCAAATTTGGTGATAATATCTCAATCTGTTCAAAAGTTATAACCGTTTTAGTAAAATGAACACACCCACTATAACGTTTTGGCATACCGTTTGAGAATAAATCATCTATTGGGACTCTTCTGAATCATTTGGCACTGGCTTGGTTCCGATCGGGCAAATGGCCTTGGAGGAGTTTGTTTTGAATTTATTTCAAACAATCCAAAATAGCAGGAAAACGAAGGGGCGGAGCAAGTTTCTAGCCCTTAGGGTTCAAGATTATGAACCCAAAATGTTATTTTTGTTTGTTTTGTTCGCAATAGCGCCACCTAGTGTCTAAAGGATGTGTGTCTGAGTAGTGGGAGGGATTTGGAACCATCCTGCCAAGTTTGGAATCTCTACGACTTACGGTCTGTGACGCCCAGACACTTTTAGGGCCAAAAAGTGTCTGGAAGTCATCAGAAAACCGGAACAAATATAATAGGATTCCTGCACCTTTGGTGCTTGGACCCCTAATAATAAAATAGAAAGTGTGAAATCCTTATCAGTGGATCATCGTTGTGATATAATGTAAGTGTCACTGACAACAGAACTAAAAGACAAATGTTTGATGTGAAAATGTGTCTGTGGTTATATGTGGACAACAGGAAGTTCTAACCACATTGGTAGGTGATGCTGTTTTGCCTCTCTCAGTCTCACCAAAGCACAATCAGCAGGTGCAAAATGAAGACACTTTACAGAACAGTATTCATTATTTACTGAAATACTGTATATATTCTGAATAAAAAGTAGGAGTCTGATCTCTCGGAAATGATGTTTGCCGTCATTGGCTGAATCGGCTCTGCTCAAAGTACCTTACAGAGACTCAACTCGTCAGTCGTGCAAAATGTCCATGTGGAGTTTCGTCGTGTTTTACATCTGTGTGTACGGTAGGATATGTCTTTATTCATCATCAGCTCTTCTGCAGCTGATACTGTAAGTGTGTTGATGAAGATATTGATGCGTCTCTTGGCTATCCTTAAATCATTTCTTAGTACAGTTTTTGTTGCATAACAGTTACAGAGATTATTGCAACATTTGTCATACTACGTTTATTTTTAAATGACACATAAAGGAGCTACAGTAAGTGGAACTTGAAAATAAAAATAAAAACATTTCCTGTTGTTGTCCACTTCCTTTGTGAATCTTCTTACATGCTATTATTTCAGATGTGTTTGGTGTTACAGATGAAGTGAAGTCAGTGTCAGTGATGGAGGGAGATTCTGTCACTCTACACACTGATGTTACTGAAATACAGAGAGATGATCAGATAATCTGGAGGTTCGGACCTGAAAATTCACGCATTGCTGAAATCTATAAACTCAATAGCCCTAAATATGATCGAATTGAGAGATTCAGAGACAAACTAATGCTGGACAGAAGGACTGGATCTCTCACTATCAGAAACATCAACAAAGCGCACGCTGGACCTTATAAACAAACTATCTTCAGCAACACAAGGACATCACACAAGAGATTCACAATCACTGTCTATAGTGAGTTGATCAATACAGCCTGTGTTTCCTTCATATACATGTGATCTATACACTACATTCACACAGGCATGACCAGAGTGGAATAAGCATTTCACTTTTGGTTATTGATTTCTTTTATGTTTGCTTTCCTGTTGGTTTAAAGCTCCTGTTACAACAGCTACTGTCAGTAGGAACTCATTATTGAGAGAAGGTGAAACTTCAGGTGAGTCTTACAGCATTAAATACGATTAAAAACACAGATTCAGTTTGTTAAGCTTAAATGCTTAAAAGCTTAAATTATTACACCTCTGCTGTTTTAACATTGTGTATTCTATGGCTGTTACGAGGAGGAGGATGTGGCCGGGCCGTGAGGATGCACACCTGGCGCTGTTGCCCCAATCAGGGCATGCCAGAGAGCCTCACTGAGACGGCTGCATGCGTCTCTCTCCCTCTCTGGCATCTGCTGCTGACTGGGGCAACTCAGTGCCAGGCGTGTATCCTCACGGCCCGGCCACGCCCTCCTCCTCGTCACAATGGCCAACCCGACCTCATGAAGGACATATTTTACGAATTGGCTATTATTCGTTCGTATGAATTCGTACGATTTCATCACGTGCAAATTCCTGGATGTGTAATGCTGAAGTCAGCGCAAATTCTGCGGGGCGAACGGGGACTTTTCCCGGTGGGCTGACTACAAAACGAGGCCGAATGGGCAGCGATAAGCTGAAATGGGCCACAGTGATATGCAGAAAAGGACAGCAACAACTTTTTTTCCCCACCCGTATTCCGGCAACTCCCACTATTGATATAATTATACATCAAATAATTGGACGAAAGTTGTCTATACCTCACCAGCTTGACGACGCCTTCTGATTGGATGCTTATCTTACACGGTTAAGAAGTTGAAAGAAGATTCAGGGGAAAGTCAGACAAAACCGGTAAATCTATTTGTTGGTAATTTCATAATTGATAGCTCCACCTTCAAGATAAGTCATTAGGGTGATTTTACAACTTCTGCCACTTTGCCAATGCAACAGTAGAGAACTTTTGTTTTTCTTTTTATTAATAGTAAATGTCTGAAAAAACAAATATGTGTTATATGTGACATCACTTTGTCCTGAATAATGAGAGACTACATGCATGGAAGTTTAAGCACATTACCTATAGTTAAAAACATTCTAAATGATTAAAAACTAGATTAATTAATTAATAAGAAGTTGTAGAAAAGAAGTGACAATTTGTGTTACAATATGTTGAATATTAAATATGTCTATCAGCAGTATAGCACACAAGAAAGGACACACACAAACACACACAACCATCGAACTTAATGGCTGTCTGATTTTCTGTTCCTCTGTTTACTCAGGCAATATGAACGACTTCTCAACTGGCCAATCACAGACTGCTTGTAGCTCTTAGCGGCCAATCAGAACGTCACGCATTGAAATTCACGCATGGAACCAAAATAAGGAAAACTAATGAAAAATAAATAGAAAAAAAACATATATCAATGGATCAAACACGTTTTAATTTAAATTGAGGATCAAAGCGAAAATTAAACCTTGTCTGAACATTTGTTCATTGTGCAGAAACTAACAATCAAATCCGAGTAATTCAAATAAAATAAATAAAAAAATATGGAAGAAGCCAAACTTTCAAAATGCGTATTTACAACATGTGACGTGACATTACAAGGACTGCAAGTTTCCTAAATTAAATAAGTGGCTTTAATATTGTCGCAGTTCATCATTAAAATATTATCTGAACAGAATAAATGAACAGTTGACAATGTATATTTGATCCCTGCAGCCCACAGCACCTCCTTGTGGCCAACAGTTAAACAACTATTAAAAACACTTACAGAGGAAAAATCAAAGACAAACAAATGAATAAATATGGCTGACGCAAAAAATCAAATACAAAATACATTTAAAACACATTGGCATTTCATAGACATTTAAAGACTCAAGATAAATATTGCAACACTTCAATATGAAGACTGAAGAGTGGGGATTTCTACTTCTGATAACCAAATAAACAGTTTCTTCACTCTTATTTCTTCAGCTCGTCTCCCGATTCCCGTCATCATCAGAGACTCTTCTCAATGTTCTTCAAGCTGTAAATGTGTGTTGGTGTGTTCAGTGGTGAATGTGACACACGTGACTCTCTCCTGGTACAAAGGAAACAGTTTATTGTCCTCCATCAGTGTGTCTGATCTCAACAGCAGTCTCTCTCTACCTCTGGAGGTGGAATATCAGGAGAACAACATCTACAGTTGTGTAGTGTCCAATTCATTCACCAACCTGACCAAACATCTCAACATTACTGATTCATGTCAGACGTATCCAGGTGAAAACACAGATATATATACGTGTGTGTGTGTGTGTGTGTGTGTGTAAGAGAGAGAGTGTGTGTGTGTGTGTGTGTTCACATACATATAAATCTGTTTGTTGAGTTGATATCCTTTTGGTGAGTGTTTGCTGAATAATCTGTGTTTACTTTTAATAATTACACTCTTTTCATCTGTTCTATCAGCGGTTAAATCTTTAACTAATTCAGCTGATTTATTTAATTCACTTCAGACACCAATAATGCTGATCCAGTTGTATCTGTTTGTTTAGTGTCTCTGTGCAAATGACAAAAACTGAAAGTTGAAATGCACAATTCTGTTTCTCAGTTTTGTTTTCTTCCATCAGATTCTGTCCAGTGTTGTGGTTCAACTGAAGCTGTGATCCGATTGGTCATCTCTGCTGTGGTGGGCGTGGCTACTGTAATTGTACTAATTTATGACATCAGATCCAGATAATTTGAACAGTGGAGAGAACAGACATCATCAGTTCCTCACAGATGCAGCAAACAGTTCTTCAATCTGGGGCCAGAATCATGAAACATGAAGAATAAAATCCTCCTGAACTTTTTCCTTGAGTTATAAAATAAGAAAATAATAGTTCAGTATTTTGTTTTCACAAAAACACCTCTTAGTTTGTCCTAGAACTTAAATAAAATAATTGTGAATCCGGCCATTGAACACTAGATGGCGATTTTGTTTCAAATTTGATTCTCGAGGCTCAAAGACTGTGTGTCACTGAGATTAATGTTGAGATTCATGTTGAGATTAATGTTGAGATTACTTAAAAATTATTATTTTTCATCTTTTTTAACATTTATTTCATTTTATTAATGTGAAATGTCAGAGTAATAGTAGAGATAATTATTTATTTCAGCTTTTATTTATTTCATCACATTCCCAGTGGGTCAGAAGTTTACATACACTTTGTTAGTATTTGTTTGGGGTCATTGTCCTTTTGGAAAACCCATTTGCGACCGAGTTTTAACTTCCTGGCCGATGTCTTGAGATGTTGCTTCAATATATCCACATAACTTTCCTTCCTCATGATGTCATCTATTTTGTGAAGTCCCTCCTGCAGCAAAGCACCCCCACAACATGATGCTGCCACCCCCATGCTTCACGGTTGGGATGGTGTTCTTCAGCTTTCAAACCTCACCCTTTTCCTCCGAACATAACGATGGTCATTATGGCCACACAGTTACATTTTTGTTTCATTAGACCAGAGATCTTTGTCCCCATGTGCACTTACAAACTGTAGTCTGGCTTATTTATGGTGGTTTTGGAGCAGTGGCTTCTTCCTTGCTGAGCAGCCTTACAGGTTATGTTGTTATAGGACTTGTTTTACTGTGGATATAGATACTTGTCTACCTGTTTCCTCCAGCATCTTCACAAGATCCTTTGCTGTTGTTCTGGGATTGATTTGCACTTTTTGCACCAAACTACGTTCATTTCTAGGAGACAGAATGTGTCTCTTTCCTGAGCGGTATGAAGGCTGCATGCTAACATGGTGTTTATACTTGCGTACTATTGTTTGTACAGATGAATGTGGTATCTTCAGGCATTTGGAAATTGCTCCCAAGGATGAATCAGACTTGTGGAGGTCCACAATTTGTTTTCTGTGGTCTTTGCTGATTTATTTAAATTTTCCCAAGCAAAGAGGATCAGTTTCAACAGGTATACCTCCAATTCAGAACATCTATCAGAAGCTAACTGGCTAATTTTCTTAAAAGCTTGACATAATTTTCTGGAATTTTTCAAGCTTCTTAAAGGCACAGTTAACTTTTGTAAATTTCTGACCCACTGGAATTGTGATTATAGTCAATTAAATGTGAAACAATCGGTCTGTAAACAGTTATTGGGAAAATGACTCATGTCAAGCACAAAGTAGATGTCCTAAACAAATTGCCAAAACTATAGTTTGCTAATATGAAATCTGTGGAGTGGTTAACAAATATTCATTTTTATGACTTCTACTCTACATGAATGAAGTTTATTTTTATTTTTGTCCAATCGGACGGTTGTTCTCGTTCAAGACAGATCCTATTTACACCCTTCGCCAAATATGTTCATTTATTTTTATTTGCATCCCATATATGATTTATTCATCATAGTTTTCATCTATTATATTATATGTTTGTATCCCCAGGGTGCAAACAGCATCTACCAAACAACTATAACAAACCCCACAAGCTTTCATTTATATTTGTGAGAAAGCAAAATTAAAGTGGAAAACACTTTGAGTAATATGAGTTAATTATTTGATATTTTAGGAAATTGTGTCTAAAATATGTCAACTGAAAATGTAGTGCTATTTGTCAATTTTGTAAATGTTGCAATAGAAGTTGACAGAAATATAAATAGACTTTTGTTAGAATTATGGTGCAGTTCCAAAACAATCCACTCTGGGGTGTTAAAGTCAAGTTTGAGATGTTGAGATCTGAGAACATGGTGGGGAGTGGATAAAGTGACACCCAGGGAGGAAAGGAAAGGCAACCTTGGTGTGCGCACATGTTAAGTCTCCTGTTTAGGATCAAACTATTTTTAATTATTTATTTGTAACTATTTATTTGTAATTATTACATAGTGATTGCAATCCTATAAGGTTTTTTTTTTATTTCATAAATCAAGAATGAGGCCAAACTTTAAAAAAAATATTTAATAAATGAAATCTATACAGAAGAGTAATCAGTGCAGCAGATGAAGGTGTCAAACTTTGTGTCTGATTCCTGAACAGGGAGACAAAAAAGGCAATAATTATAAAAATTGCAAATGTGCTACAGATATATTATATTTATCTTTGTATTTTGTTTTGCAAAACACAATAAGTCAATGAAATACTTGTCGATTCGAAATTGAGGAAACTATTAGACACAATTTTCACATAAAAAGACTTTTGATCTTTTACTATTCTTACTGGAGATAACTTGCCTTCTGTAAAAGTTGTCTGAAGTTCTGGTAACAGCACAATCCTAAAACTGCAATCATGAATAGACCAACAGATATCAGCACTATATAATGTGATCTTCCTGATTCTATAAAGGACAAAGAGAAAATCATCATTCAGAATGGAGAACTGTCAGTCTTACTTAAACCAAGACACTCAGATATCTGAGAGAGTAATAAAGGATCTGATTGAAACTGAACATTTATCCATATAAAGAACCAGAATGAGGGAAATCCTTATTTATCATGATCAGTAAAGGTAAAAAGGTCAAATGTGTCTCTTAAATAACTGTTGATCTCCTGTTTTACTGTAGGGTGTACACTACTCTCTAAATGCATAGGAGTGGTGGTGGTGTAGTGGGCTAAAGCACATAACTGTTAATCAGACTGGTTCGATCCCCACAGTCACCATCATTGTGTCCTTGAGCAACGCACTTCTCTCCAGGTTTCTCCGGGGGGATTGTCCCTGTAATAAAGTTTCCTGTAAGTCACTTTGGATAAAAGCATCTGTCAAATGCATAAATGTAAATGCATAGTGTCTACTACAGTGAACAACAACACTCAAAATACTTTTGTAAACATTAAGGTTGGGATTATATATTCTTGTTTTGTAGTAAAAGTAAACATGGATTTGGGATATAATAATTCATGCATCAGAGGGTTAACATGTTGTCAGGTGACATCAGGTAAACAGACATTGGTACAATATTATAATATTAGTATATTACAAGGACGGAAGCGAAATATTGAAAAACAGGAAAATAAGTAAATGCTCAAGATGAGCGCATAAGGCACATGTTAACTCTTACATTCAAAAACAAAATGTTGTAAGTGCTTCAATGGGTCTGTATTGTGTCCTGTCAACCGAACCACACCTACTTATTATCATTAATCATATCATTAACTGCATGACCAAAAGTATTCAAAAGTTTTACTCACTAATAACTGAAATATTGAATGTCTTTTTTGTTGTCCCACGGCTATTGATGATTTGTACTTCATAAGGCCCAGAGTCTGTCATGCTGATGTTACTGATGGTAACAGATCCAGTCTTGTTGTCCAGCTGCAGTCTGCCTTGAAATTGTGGATGTGTAGTGAGTTTGAAGTCATGGAGATCAGCAATACGAGTCTTTTGAGGTCCAAACAGCCACAATATCTGATCGTCTCTCTGTATTTCAGTAACATCAGTGTGTAGAGTGACAGAATCTCCCTCCATCACTGACTTCACTTCATCTGTCTCAACACCAAACACACCTGCTAAAGACAATTAAGAAAACAACATTTTGAATCATAAATGCATTTTAATATTAAATACGCTTTGAATGTCTTCGTTTACATTGTTAAAGTCAAGTGAAATAGCTTGAAAAGGTCTCAAAAGCCAGAAAACACTCATTCAGCACTTATACATATGAGTATGATCTGAGGTGTGCAACAAGAACGTTTAAAGGAGAGGTTGAGTGGAATCAAGAGTCATAACATGATGAACTGTAACTAACACAGTAAAATGCCATTTGCATTGAGATCAATAGCAGCTAGGAGAACATGAAGGGGGTCAGGAGACCGATAGGCCCAATTAATAAATACAACAACACTAGAACAGCTTCACAAGTGCAATAAGACAAGTGACCGTATGTGCACTAAACATGGCCATGTATCATTCCAGCAGTTATGGGTGGATGGAAGCAACAGTTCGCTTTTGTTATGTGGATGAAGTCAGTCGTCTTGACAGCCTAAAGGCAAAAAAATATTCATGAGCCTGTGTGGTCTTGACTCACAGGCTTCCAGACCGCATTAAAGTCACTGTTGATGGAGCGAGTCCTCCTGACACACTGCTTGTTTTCATTGTCACAACATTAGCTCTACTCGATTTACTGTGATCAAGATAAAAACAGTTGAGTTAAGTTCTGACAGATAAGAAGGGGCCGTATTGTAAGTTCGGCGTAAAGTAGCAGACATTTAGAATAATGTTGAGCACGAAATCTGTTGATATTTTTACTCACTTCCGTTTAAATGAATGGGCAAACTGGAAAAGTCAACGGGTGTAGAAAGAAGTCCCGTGCAGTTAAAAGAGCCAATCGTCTTTTACATACAGACGTCTCTTTAAATCATCTCTAGAACGCGCATGCGCATGAACTATAAATGCCGGCAAAATTATTATTTATTTATTTTTTTTTATTGAAGGCAACATTGGGTACAAACGTGTAAAACCATCAATATACAATCAAACATGTATACAGTCATACCATACCAGAGACAAAGAACAACATACACAAAAGAAGAGAAAAAATAAAAAAATAAAATAAAAACATATATATACTAAATAAAGGTGGAAAAATAAGAATATTAAGAGGAATTGGGGAATAGGTCATAATATTGACACAAAAGTTTTCCATTCTTCTTGTTCTTTACAAGCTTGTGTGATTTAAGAAGCATATTAAGTTCCAAAATATAATGTTTAAAACATAAGGAAGACTTATTAAATTTCTGCTTGTGTATAAAGAACTTAGCATATAAGATTATAAAGTTTAATACAAACTCCAGGGTGCCATCTTGTGGGAAACAAAAGTAACAGATAATATCTTTCAGGGAGAATGAGTGAGTTATATTTTGAGATTGGAGAAAGTGAGTACCCAAATCTTCCCAAAACCTTTTGGTAACTGGACAATTAAAAAATAAACGAGGAATGGTTTCAGTGTCCTGTTTACAAAAGCTACAGCATGTGTCAATATCTAGAAACTTAGCAACAAACCAATTTGTAGGGTAAACGTTATGTAAAAGTTTAAAGTGGACCTCTTTAGCTTTATTAGAGATACAGTATTTGTGAGGAATCAACCATGTTTTTTTCCAATTTACTTCACTTATTAGGGAATTCCAATAAAACATCCCCCTTGGAGCAATGGAGTTATTCTTTTGCAAATGTCGGCGAATATGCTTATTATTAAATTTTTTATCAGACAGTTCTACACCATCCAACATAAGTGAAAGCTGTCTGATATCTTTGTTTACATAGCTCAGATGACTTTTAATTAATTGTCTGATTCCGATAGGGATGGCATCAGTGATAGATTTAAAATCTTTAAAAGGTATTGGGAAATCATGAGCAACCATAAACTGTTCATAAGAGAGCATGGTGCCAGAATCATCAAATAAGCAGAGTACGTGATTAATTCCTCTATCGAACCACTTAGGGAAGAATACTGATTTATTCCTAATAAGAATGTCGCTGTTGTAAATGCCGGCAAAATAGGCTCTATGCACGGCGGTGCATGACGTATTTCCGGTGAAATTTAAGGATGCTTGATTACTTCCGCCGATCGTAGAGCGCTGCTATGCCGAGAACTGATGTGAGATTCTATACTCTTTGACTATACACTAAAGGAAGGGTAGCCGAGTTAGTCAAATACATTCTGCATCTGCAGCCACAATGTCCGGTAAAACAACATTTCATATCACTATTCTTCAGAGTTTTATATTAAATGTTAAATAATGTTTAATTTCCCCTAAAGAGTTTAAAAAACAAAAATAAATAAATAAACTTCAAATCTTATCATGTATTCTGTTTTAATAATATAAATCACTGAATGAGAAATCAAATGAATCAGTCCTCAAATGTTAAAGCTATTACAAAATACTCACCGAATGTCTGCAGAAAATACTGAAAGAGGAAGTACAATATGATTTTCATCTCATTAAAAGAACAGATCTTCTCCTTCAGAGACTTGCTTTCCAACAGCCACTCGTGTATCTGTTCAGCTCAGTAGTGCACAGGAGTACTTATGTCTTAGTTTGCCCCTCCCTCAATCCTCCAACCCGCTCTCATACCTCTATCCACGGTTTTTTGTGCACTGGAGTACTTATGTGCCCCTCCCTCCTGACTCACTCATATTTCCCCTGGAGTGACACAGGGCTGTCTGTAACCGCATCAAAGAAATTACCAACGCAAGAATATTTTGAGCAATATTACAACATTTCAAATCAATACTGCTGAATCTTAAAACACAATACATGTATGTAATTACTCATATAAATTGGTTTTATGTGTTGTGTTGCAGTTTATGCGACACATGAACACGCTGTAAAACTGATGGTTGATATTGGCGGTTTAAATGGATGATAATAGCAAAAATTATGATTAATTTGCCGTATCTTTGTTTCCGTTTTTTATTCTTTATTTTGCACTAATATTGTCCATTTGTTCCGTCCGGGTTTTCTTTATGCACTTTTTAGGCTCATATATGCGAGCAATAAATTCATTTTCCGTATCCTTTGGTTCTTGCCCTTTATAAGAAATGCTCATATATTGGAATAGTTATTATACATTTCCAAGTTGGCAGCAATAGGCTACTATGATCAAATAAAATAATAAATAAAAACAGTCAAAACATTTCTTAATTAGTGGACAAGAATGAGGACATTGGGGGCCAAAAGACAACCAAATTAGTGGATTATTGGGGATCTTCTATATATCAACCCGTTCTCAGTAATCTGTTTAAACAACAGGAGGGACCATGTGTTTGCAGTGTTTCCACCCTGTCTCATTTGGTGGTGAATGGGACCGCACACCTGTTGTTCATTTGATTAATGTCCTCAAAGTTATAAAGCCGGTATGTTCCCTGTGTGGGGGTTTGTGTTTGGTACTGTTGAGCTCCAAACCTACCGCTGCCGTGCTGGGACGTGTGTCGTTTATTGTCGTATTGCGCACGCGCGTGTGTAAGTAAATTGGGTTAACTAAAGTGCAGCACTCTCTCCTCTTCTCTTACCTCGCAACATAAAACCAGCAACTGAGAGTCATGTATGAATTTAAGTATATCACACAGTCAAGTAACAATCTTAAAGGACTGTACAAATCCTACAGTGTATATCGATATTAGTAAAATACTGTTTTAAATAACAATCATCATCATAGTATTTACAAGGTACTTTAAGTAATTTCAAATCATATCATGTATTCTGTTTTAATAATGTAAAGCACTGAATGAGAAATCAAATGAATCAGTCCTCAAATGTTAAAGCTATTACAAACTACTCACCGAATGTCTGCAGAAAATACTGAAAGAGGAAGTACAATATGATTTTCATCTCATTAAAAGAACAGATCTTCTCCTTCAGAGATTTGCTTTTTCCAACCAGCCACTCGTGTATCTGTTCAGCTCAGTAGTGCACAGGAGTACTTATGTCTTAGTTTGCCCCTCCCTCAATCCTCCAACCCGCCCTCATACCTCTATCCACAGCTTTCTTGTGCACTGTCATGTTATTACAAAATAACAACACAAACAAGACTGGCAGCAAACACATTACTTGTGAGATGCAATTTTTTTAACCGCAAAATCTAAGATTATTTCATTGCATATTTTTCTGACCTTCGTGACATTTTGGTGTTTCTACACTAGAGCACACACAATCATTTTTGCCAGTGAGAAATACATGAACTGGGTTTGAATGTTATTTTAGACTGTGATGAAATTGAAAGAACGGCAAATATCAGAATGTTATTTGCGTACCCCCATTGTCACCTCACGTACCCCCATTGTCACCTCACGTACCCCCATTGTCACCTCACGTACCCCCATTGTCACCTCACCCACCCCATTGTCACCTCACGTACCCCCATTGTCACCTCACGTACCCCCATTGTCACCTCACCCACCCCATTGTCACCTCACGTACCCCATTGTCACCTCACGTACCCCCATTGTCACCTCACGTACCTCCATTGTCACCTCACGTACCCCCATTGTCACCTCACGTACCCCATTGTCACCTCACGTACCCCCATTGTCACCTCACCCACCCCATTGTCACCTCACGTACCCCCATTGTCACCTCACCCACCCCATTGACACCTCACGTACCCCCATTGTCACCTCACCCACCCCATTGTCACCTCACGTACCCCCATTGTCACCTCTCGTAGACCTACCCCAGTTTGGGAAACACTGATCTAGATTATCAGCAAATTCACAAGTAGTAGCCAAATCTCTCAATGCAGCAATGTATTGCACAATTGTTTCATGTTACAAGTGGTATTGCGGACTCCCCGGGACAAGACAAAAAGGGCTTGGAAACGGAACACTTACTGATGCCATTCTCAGTCAAACGTCCTCGTCACCAATTTGTTATGTCTTCATTTAGACAAGAAACACAAGAAGGATATTCCTTCAGGAAACTTCAATAAAATGATCGAAACCAACATGATAACTAAACACATCACAAGTGCAGCACTCTCTCCTCTTCTCTTACTAGAGGTCTGCAAGCCCGTCGGGTCCCGAAGGAGCCCGACACTCTGAGTCAATTCGTGTCGGGCTCGGGCTAATTTATTTTTTAATAGATACGGCTCCGGTCGGACTCGGGCTCCTTTAACTTCTCTCCTTTCATTGTGCCCATAATCGCGCACTAAAATATTACAAGTAATATATAGCCTATAAATAATATAATATATTTTAATACTATAATTAATATTATAAATATTATACATAGCCTATATGCATGTACATGTGCGTTTTCAGCACAGCAGGGAGGACGCTGGAGGAGAGGGGAACAGCTCTGAAGCCTTCAACGGTGGATGCGATTCTTTTTCTTCACAACACCGCCAATAAACAGTGTTCAGCCTTTACACAGTTCAACGATTTATTATTTATTTTTTACGTTAGCCAGTTGGCGAAGAGTTATTTGAAACATTGTTCTCCAGTTTCTTCACATCAAAGAAAGGTAGGCCGTACATCTTTATTTACATTTGCTGCCTGATCAGCTTGTTATCTACTGCATGCTTATACTTTTCTGTAATGGATAGTCGGTAATAATATTTGATTGCCGGTGGCACTACCTTTATATTTGAGGCCTATAATAACTTTACCTAGTAGCATGTGTGTTTGCGTGTATTAGAGAGAGCGTGCATAAAGATTTACACACAAACAAACACCAATGAAAGTATACACTGTTAAATTTTTTTATTTTATTTATTTATTTATTTTAAATGACACACTTGTTCAATACAGAATTTGTTCTACTCTGTTATTTTTCATGCTCATATAAATGCTTTGGCAATACAATGTACAATTTGTCATGTCAATAAAGCTCATTTGAATTGAATTGAATTGAATTGCATTAGAGAGAGCGCCCGTCAGAGAGCTTAAATATTGGCGTCGGGCTCGAGCTGAATAATTCCATTTGTTTTCGGGCTGGGGTCGGGCTAGGGCTTGAACATTACGGGCTAGGGCTGGAGTTTTTGGCCCGTGCACCCAGGACACCAATTTAGAAAATATTTACTTAAATAAAACTGATTTTCAAATTCATCCAATCAGCCATTGTAAGCGTTTAATGAAAAACAAAAAAAATTAAAATGTTTGCTCTAAAAACAATGAAAGAAACAGAGCACAGGTGTCTCGACATGTGACCGCAAGCGGGTTTTGCCCCAATGATCAAGATGACCACTTCAGAGTAAAAGACCATTATCTTTAAGAAATACAAGAAAGCAAACACTCTTCATCCTCGTAAACTTCATTGTTGTGTATCGATGCTTTCAAAGATAGTCAAATAGTAAAAAACAATAAGTCGTCTGTCCGCGGTATATCTGTCAACACTCCCGTTTTTCCCGGGAGTCTGCCGTATTGCACATCCCATCTCCCGGCTCCCTCCCATTTTGTTATTTCTCCCATATGGCCCAAACCTCGTTATGAATAATCACATCAATATATTATTCCAAGGTTGTCCAGTTGCCAGATCTTGTATGAAACGCATCATACTCACACAATCGACACATCATACAAATTTCAACCCATTTGTGACCTCAACCTGGCAACCTACAACCCAGTTGCGCAGTTGATATCTGCGCAGTAGACGCGGGAAGTTGAATCAAGCGTCACTGGTAGATGAGATAAGACTCAAGTCGTGCTCCGAAAGGTGGGTTATCTGTGCTTACGGTTAATTGGTTAATTAAATTCATGAAAGAAAATGACAGCATGTGGTACACATTTCCAAAGTAGCCTATGTGTTTCATATGTTGGGTGGTATAGATCTTTTGTTGAGATCTGATTATAAAATTGACAACTGTGAAATTAGCTAATTTTTTTAGTTTTATTAGCTTGGATGCTGGTGTTTAAGCACAATTTTCCCCAAATAAATATATTATTTGGAATAATAGAAGCATTCAATATAAAAATAGACCTCTCTTCTATAAAAGTTGGTATGAAAATAATATTGTGTTAGTTAGACAACTTTTAAATTCAAACGGTAATTTGTTCACTTATAGTGAATTCTTGGATAAATTTGGGTTTCCAGTTACACCAAAAGAGTTTCCTGTTGTGGTTGACGTCATACCTCAGCAGGTTACACATTTTATAAGAGCTTGTGGAAGTGATATTTCTGAGACAATATATGTTAAAGAAAGTATGTTTATTGGAGATATGAATATCCTTAAACACAATTGTACCAACAAACGTATTAGAAATATTATAATATGCGAAACAGCTACTCATTAAAGTTCATTGTGGAACAATGTGGATTAAGCTTGGAATATTTGTGAAAAATATTGTTTAAATAATACAGTAAAAGAGGTTACAAACAAAGTTTTATATGGTATATATCCAGCTATAGGTGTATTAGAGAGATTTAATTTGGATATTGATTATTCTGTGATTTTTGCTCAACAGAAAAATAATCTATTGTCCATCTTTTTCAAAAGAATTGGGTGGATATGGAACATTTTATCAGAAGGAAAACCAAAACTATATTCAAGCTAAATAATTTTGATATATGTATATATTATTCCTATGACAATAATAATAATAAAAATAATTAGATTTTTCTGGTGCAACTTTTTATTATTTTGGGTAATTCCACCTACACAAGGAGAAATGGTCAGGTCCAAGCCAAATTTCATTCATTTTCTCCAGGAGATCAAGAACTAGCATCTGTTTGGAGAATATTGTCAACATAAAAGCAAAAAAGACTTGTAGTATTTTTCGTGGTTACTTTTTGATTAAGGAATTAATATTCTGTACACTCTGGTATATATATATATGTATACTGTTGTATATTATGTTCTGTTCAATAAAAAAAAATATATATTAATAAAAAGGTCGAGCTCCGGCGAAAAAAAAAAAAAAAATATGTAAAATGAACAACAGCTGGACTGAAAACGCCTTTGATTAGTGTGTCGCACTGATTTTAATATCGGACATGGTGGGAAAAATGTGTTACTCAGCACATTAAATCACAACGGCACAATGTGTGTGTATTTAGTCTGTCTCTGCTTTTGTGGTATATTTGTAAAGTAAACAATTATTTCAGACTTCTACATTCGTATTCTCCAAAATACAAAATTAGCAGGCATTCAGAATAATGTTGAGCACAAAAATCAGTTGATATTTCGGGTCACTTCCATTTAATGAATGGGAGAAACTGGAACAACGGGGGTAGAAAGGAAGTCACACAGTTAAAAGAGCCAATCGTCTTTTAAATACAGACATCAGCTGTAAATCAACTTTAGAACGCGCATGCGGATTAGCTATAAATGCCGTGAAATTTGCGACTGCCATTACGACAATCAGATGAGATAGTCCACTCCTCTCTCTTCACTGTTTTCAGACAAAACTACTGAGCATCTTTAGAAACCTGCTCCACATCTGCATCATAGCAACATTAATGCCCAGTTATCTCTCCACTCATGTACTTTCAGTGTTTTATATTAATTTGATGTATAAAGTT
Organism: Xyrauchen texanus; assembly: GCF_025860055.1. Taxonomy (NCBI): domain Eukaryota; kingdom Metazoa; phylum Chordata; class Actinopteri; order Cypriniformes; family Catostomidae; genus Xyrauchen; species Xyrauchen texanus. The sequence continues at coordinate 19,933,739 of NC_068325.1, read as the reverse complement.
TGAATAAATGAATAAGCAGAAAACACTTGGAACACTTCAGCAATATGAAAGTAGGCCTATTATTTATATTAAATGTTAAATAAGGTTTAATTTTCCCCGAATTAAATAAATAGTTTAATACATTTACTTTAAGCTTCTGTAAACTTCACTTTCATAATTAAAGACAGAAAATAACATTTATATAGTTAAGTATTGAGTATCCAGTCAGCAGTTGCAGCAGGGCAGTTCCGTGCGTTTGCAAGAGGTCCATCTGAGTCATGTCTGAGCTGAAGCTCGTTTTCATTGTTGATGGGTTTTCGAGAGGGGCATCGCCAAACTGGATCGCGCAACCTTAAAGCCCCCACCGGGCATTCAATGGCCCCTGGCCCAGTCGGTATCCTCCTAACATTCAACATCCCTTCACGTACCCCTCTCTAACGCAGATACAATTCACACAAATGTGTCTTATCTTTGTAAAACAACTCCCTTATATTAAACATGTTATTTTTAACATGTTATATTAATCATATACATAATGAATAAACGGCTAACCGGTTGATATGGGAATACTAGATATGATATAACTGCATAACTTAACATAACTGCAAGATTAGTGCTCGGATCTGTGTCTAATTGCGCATTATTGCAGGTTCGTCATTGCCGGCAGACTTTGAGAATTGTGGTTCAGTATCTGTGCAGTCACGCGGTCAGCTCAAGCTACTTTTATGTCACATTTGACACTAGCATGAGCTCATTTGCTGGAGAAATGCAAAAAACATGTCTAGTGTGCGAGCAAATGTGAAAATGACTGCATGTGAATGTGTCTGAAACCTGTCATGAAACATTATGAAGTTATACCATCAGAATCAAAACTCCTATATATATATATATATATAACCTTAAATATATATATAACCTTAAATATAAGACAAAAATATATATATTTTTTAAACTCAATCGTGCGACTGACATGTGCGAGTCTGGTAAAACAGTGAACTGGGTTTGAATGTTATTTTAGACTGTGATGAAATTGAAAGAACGGTAAATCTCAATGTTATTTGCGTCACCTCACGTACCCCCATTGTCAAATTCACAAGTAGTAGCCAAATCTGCATCACAATTGTTTCATGTGACAAGTGGGCTATTGCGGACTCACCGGGACAAGACAAAAGGGCTTGTAAACGGAACACAAACTGATGCCATTCTCAGTCAAACGTGTTAAAAAAACGTCCTGGTCACCAATTTGTTATGGTGTAAATTATATTCCTTCAGAAAACTTTAATAAAATCCAACATGATTACCAAATACAGCATTCTCGCACTTCTCTTCTCTAACCTCACAACACACACATTACCACCACAGGAAGATGTATTAATCTAAGGACATCATGCCCTCAAATAACAATTTTAAAGGACTGTACAATTTAAAGTTTTAATAATGTAAAGCACTGAATTAGAAACTCAAATGAATCAGTCCTCAAATGTTAAAGCTATTACAAAATACTCACCGAATGTCTGCAGAAAATACTGAAAGAGGAAGTACAATATGATTTTCATCTCATTAAAAGAACAGATCTTCTCCTTCAGAGACTTGCTTTCCAACAGCCACTCGTGTATCTGTTCAGCTCAGCGCAGCGCCTGCTCTTAGTATATAGTTTGCCACTCACTCACTCTCTCCTGACTCACTCACTTCCTCTCTGCAGAAACACTCTCGTCAACAGCTCTGACAACAGCCATTGGCGGCACAAGAATCGTTTCATTGCAGTATCTTAACAGTTGCTATATTGGCCGCAAGGAGTTGCTGGCCAATTTTCAACAGATGAAGAGTTCGACATGAATCGTTCTTTAAAATGAACCTCACGTACCCCCTTGTCACCTGACGTACCCCCATTGTCACCTCACGTACAACCCCCCCCCCCCATTGTCATCTCACCTACCCCCATTGTCACTTCCTTCAGAAAACTTTAATAGAATCCAACATAATAACCAAACACGCACGTGTGCAGCATTATCTTACCCAACACACATTACCACCACAGGAAGCGACTGCCATATTCATTTAATGACATCACACAGTCAAGTAACAATCTTAAAGCACTGTACAAATCCTACAGTGTATATCGAGTTTAGTCAAATACTGTTTTAAATAACAATCATCATCACAGTATTTACAAGGTACTTTAAGTAACTTCAAATCATATCATGTTTTAATAATGTAAAGCACTGAATGAGAAATCAAATGAATCAGTCCTCAAATGTTAAAGCTATTACAAAATACGTAATAATATACTTAATAATAAGACTTTATACAGCACACATTTGACTTGATCTTAATTTTGTTTTTCGTTAAATGGAGCTTTTATTTGTGTACTTTAATTAAACTGTGTATTTATTTTCCTTAATTTTTTCTCAAACAGTTTGTTTAGTGTAATGTACACTGCTTACTGTTTCATAGAATAAATATCGCACTTAAATGTGTTATTGTACAAGTTCTTGATCTGGATATACATATCTAAATTCATATATAGTATAAATGCTTTGCGTGGGAATAATATTTAAAATATAAATGGATAAATCGTTAAAAAATGCATTATGTAAAGATCATTTAAAGTATTTTAAGGTGGTAAAATGGCACTTTTAAAAATTTCATTTTTCTTTAAAAAAATCATGTTAAATTTAATTACTGTGATTTCTTTTTTTTTCCTTTTTTTTTAACAAGGCTTAATTACTAACTAATTTCACATGATTTCATTAAAAAAAACAAGGATTGAAAAGTTCTTAAAAATATTACGTGTAATATTGTTACCATACTTTTTAAAGAAGATATCACATAATACTTTTTACAGTGTATGCCTACTGTGCTCAAAGATCAGTGCTATCTACACCCCAGAACGCGTGAGGTGCACACAGCCCCTTGTTCTGTTTCATGGTTCTGATGGACCCAACCCATGTCCGGACCAGGACCGATTGGCGATGACCGCTGTGTTAAAACATTATAAATACTGACCGGCAATGATCAAGATGACCACTTCAGAATAAAAGACCATTACCTTTAAGAAACATGAGGAGAAAGAAAACGCATCCACTCTTCATCCTGATATCTGCTCTTAGACTTCAGTGTTTGTATCGATGCTTTGTGTCAGTTCTGTCCTTCAGAAGGTAATGCGGGATGATGTCGGCTTTTCTGGGTTATAGTGAGCCGGACGGACGCGGAAGAGTGTCAAACTGCTTCAACAAGAGAGACGCACAGATCATGAGACCGACACGCACAGTTGCGCACTCTTTAAATATCCTCCGAGATTTACAGAGTCAAAAAGCTTCTTCGTGTCCGAAGAAATAGAATTAAAAAGTCCTCCGTGTCCGCAAAAGAGAGTTTGGAAAGCTGATCCAGATGCACGAGAATCACCAGCTGCACCGGGTTCGCCAAAAACAGACCAAATGCTGTTGAGACACCGGCTCTGTCAAACTCATGCCAGCAGACACGCCTCCGGCTCCTCCCTCTCAAACTAAATGTCTACAGCTCTGCTTGGAAACGTTGAGAAAAACTTCACTTAATCCCTATTATGATATTACAGCCACAGGAAGTGATATTTGCTACCAAAGAAACAATCCTTCCATTTAATCTCCAGTGAAGTCAACAAGAGACAGACAAAGAAAACAAAGACGGAAGTTTGTTACTATTGAAGAAATGTTAATTTAGGTTGAGAAAGTGCATGATAAAATTAACATTTATTTAGTCTGAAAGTATTGTTTGATTTATTTTCTTATTAAATGTAACGGTAACTCGTTACAATATGGTTGTGTCTTGTGTATACATTCACATTACACAATTAACATTATCAATATTTGTACACAAACACTACTATATATATAATATTAAAAATGAATAAGTCATCGTGAGCTCATAAACTCTGTCTTTACTTCAAATGTCCCGAAAAACTGGTTTGGAAACATTTTTGTCACCAAAATTGTCATTAACGCAAAAGTATAGTGCCACTGGACAGAATTTCTCCAATAATTAAGTTATTCGCTGTAGACATTCGTTTATTTATTAAAGTTTATTTTCTGCACCAAACAAAATAATACATGGCAGTCATAAATTACCCATAATACAAAAAACACATAATTTTTGTGAACAAAGTTGAAGATTTAAATTCAAAATAAATATACAGGAAAATAAGAAAAACAACAGTGTGCTTTTCTGGAACACTTACAGCCCAATTCTATAAAATTATTGTTTATACTTTTGAAAAAATTCCGGCAAAATTCCGTGTATTAAGACAACCTGGAATAATCGACTCCGGCCCGTTAAATTGTTTAAAAATAATGCTCCCCGAGGTGCAATGGTCACTCTGCGCGTCGTGCAGAAAAATCTAGTTTTTTGTCTCTAAAACACTCTTGTCAGTGGAACTACTTTCTTCCGCCACATATTCAGTGTCTCGCTTTAATACAGTCGGAGCATTCGTTGCTAATTCGAAAATGTCACGTTAGAACTAGCAACGGATTTACTGGTTTACTCGAGGACTTACTGTGATGATGTTGGACAAAACAGCGCAAGCGCATAAGCGGCCGTGACGGGGCCCAATCCTTTCTGTTAACATATGCTATTGACTGCAAATCCTGTATTGGTTGGCTGCATCTCTTAGAATCAATGGCTGTTGTTGGATGAGGATTTTAATGTACACTAGATTTCCTAACCTGGCCATATTCTGCTGCACCTGCTGTGCTTTCCCAGCCCCAAGGGTCCCAGGGCCTGACTGGCTTCCTTTCTGAGCCTGCTTTTCATCTACATAATGAATTCTTGTAGATGCTGATGAGTAGTGGATGGCACACTAACAAGCTGGAAACTATCTGACATCTACTACATCTAGCTATCTACACTTACCATTTTGTGAAACACTAACATTCCCTTCAACATTAACGTTAGATGGATGGATATGGATAGATAGGGTACCTCTCAACAGGTTCACTAAACGCCTTGCTGCGTTCTGCATTTCCACCTATTTTCAGTTATTATCAAAGACAGAAAACACAATATATATAAGAATTTAGAAAGAACCCATAACCTCTTTACTGTCTGCCATCATCCGATACCCGATCTTCCCGCTTTCTGTCTGTCCTCGTCCAACAACAGCCAATCACGGGAGATTCTAAGAGATGCAGCCAACCAATACAGGATTGGGACATCATCCCCGCCCCTTACTGTCAAAATTGACTTGTGTGCGTAAAGATTTCAGCTGCATGAGTGCAGAAAATAACTCCCGCGTGTTCATATCTGCGCGCTCACGTGGAACCTGTCGTGGCTCACGGTTTTGTTATTTCTGCTCGCGACTTGTTAATTTGTGTGCACAATTATTTTTTTAGCTCGAGTTTGGGATTTGCAAGTTCTGCATGTTTACATTTTATGTGCGAGCTTTGTCATGGTGCTCATGTAACCCACCTGTATTTTTAGTTGGTATTTTAGTATTAGGCCTAGTATACTTTTATTATTATTATTATTGTTTTTATTTGATTTTATATATTTGTTTATTTTTGCATTTTTTTTGTGTGTGTATTTTATTTTGTGATGGTTTCAGACATACTTGCATCCATTTACTTATATATATATATATATTAATTAAAAGGCGGGCTGCAGTATGTCTGAGTGCCGTATGGCTGTGCGTATTACGTCACACGCACACTGCCTGCTCGCAATGTGAAGAGCGCTATGCTGCACCTGCAACATTTCTTTCCATCTATTGGAAAATATTAGATCTTTGTATCTGAAACCATTCCTGTTTTATTAGTGGTTACCCTATGGAAATATTTTCATCTCAATATGATTAATGAATGCACACACAATTATGCATGTATAAATGTTGTGAATGTATTTTACTAACCACAAACAAATGCCATTTGATTTGAATCTGTGGAATTCGGGATTGAATGATTGTGCAAAGATTTGTACAAATACAGACATATTTGCAAATAAACATGGTCTGTTCTACATTAATAAATCAAAAATTGCTCATGTAAAAATGAATCCGTGCATTTGTGGATCAGAAGACACGCGTGCATTTATTGATTCCTTGTTCGAGTGGATCCTGTTCGGTTCATTTGGATTTTGAGACTTACTTTCCGCATTTTCAGCATTGAGGATCCACACGCAACTGAAAGGCGAGGCAGGCAGCTACCACTAGATGGCAGTCGCAGAGAATTACAGAGTTGGCCTGCCCTGGTTTGAGAACAGGTGATAATGGACATTGTTGGCATTCTCCCGAAGAACCTTTAAAACATGGATAATACCATTTTAAACCAACAAGCTGGTTGGGTAAGTAACACTAATCTTTTTTTCTTTTTTTTCTTTTATTGCATACTGAAAAAAATAAAAAGTAACTTCCTATAGACTAGCAAGTTAAAAACAATGTACATTTGATATAGTTGACATATTAATTACATTTGATAAATATTCATTTGATGAGATATTAACAAAAAAAATGCTGGCTCTTCATTATGTATGTTATATTATTGTTTAGAGTGTGATCTGATCAGGGAGGAGAGAATGTTGGCGTGGCTCGTCTGATGTTTTCTGTACGTGGGCCAGACAGTAACTGCTTTATAGCAGGCAAAAGTGTGCACAATCAGAGGCAAGAGAGATTCATCTAAGATTGTTTAAATGTCTTTAACTACTACTTGAAAGACTTGTAATGTAATTATTTTTTGTAATTTGTCTTTTTTTAAATGAAGAGTAGAGAGACTCTGGTGTGATCTCTGGATGGGAGTCACCAGCGTGTTCTACCAAATCTTGCACACACTAGAGGAACAGGACATGCTGGATTTGAGCAGCACTCTTCACCAGTTTTGCTGCCATTATGTATTTTTGCCCCGACTGCAAGCAAACCTCAATGTGTTCCGTGAGGGATGGGAAACCACCCATTGAGAACAGAGCAAAACCTCTCACCATTGACTACTAAAGGAGTCAATGGGTGCCACCAACTGTTTGATTACCAAAATTCTTTAAAATATCTTCTTTTTTGTTCAACAAAAGAAAGAAACTCATATAGGTTGAGGGAGAGTAAATGACTAAATTAAAATTTTTGGGTGAACTATCCCTGTAAAATGATATTTTCTTTGTTAAACTGCTTCAGTACCTCTGGGTTGTCAATGGGATTTTCCATCTGACCAACCACCCACAGCTGGTTTGGTCCACTAATTCTTTGTTTGCTCTTTGCTTCAGTAGCAAAACGTTACTGATGCCATACATCAGTTGGTATTTCATTTTATTGTACCCATTGTTTCCATTAATAATAGATAATAAAATCATGGATATATGTGCAGATTTTTAGATAAAATTGCAATGTAGGCAATCAGAAGCTTCAAAAACTTGTATGACACCGTATCTAAATAACTAAAGCATTTGAATTGAATCCATTTTAATGATAGATTATAATCCTAACAGTTTGAATGTAAACATTGGAAACATTTCTCCCTTTTGATGCCTCTGAAAGCCTTATTAATTATCATTGTTTGTTCAGCAAAACTGGTGAAGAGTGCTGCTCAAATCCAGCATGTCCTGTTCCTCTAGTGTGTGCAAGATTTGGTAGAACACGCTGGTGACTCCCATCCAGAGATCACACCAGAGTCTCTCTACTCTTCATTTAAAAAAAGACAAATTACAAAAAATAATTACATAACAAGTCTTTCAAGTAGTAGTTAAAGACATTTAAACAATCTTAGATGAATCTCTTTTGCCTGCTATAAAGCAGTTACTGTCTGGCCCACGTACAGAAAACATCAGACGAGCCACGCCAACATTCTCTCCTCCCTGATCAGATCGCACTCTAAACAATAATATAACATACATAATGAAGAGCCAACATTTTTTTTGTTAATATCTCATCAAATGAATATTTATCAAATGTAATTAATATGTCAACTATATCAAATGTTCATTGTTTTTAACTTGCTAGTCTATAGGAAGTTACTTTTTATTTTTTTCAGTATGCAATAAAAGAAAAAAAAGAAAAAAAGATTAGTGTTACTTACCCAACCAGCTTGTTGGTTTAAAATGGTATTATCCATGTTTTAAAGGTTCTTCGGGAGAATGCCAACAATGTCCATTATCACCTGTTCTCAAATCAGGGCAGGCCAACTCTGTAATTCTCTGCGACTGCCATCTAGTGGTAGCTGCCTGTCTTGCCTTTCAGTTGCGTGTGGATCCTCAATGCTGAAAATGCGGAAAGTAAGTCTCAAAATCCAAATGAACCGAACAGGATCCGCTCGAACAAGGAATCAATAAATGCACGCGGAAATTGTCACACTTTAATACAAAAAACAGAACATTTATACTCACAAACATGACTTTATTTGTACAAATTGCTGCACATTTATGTAGCCTAATTCTTAATTCTACAGACACCGGTTGAAAAGCATTTGTTTCATTGTATAGTGACACACATTTACAGTTAGTTGTGTGTGTGTGTGTGTGTGTGTGTGTGTCCCGAATTCCACAGATTCAAATCAAATGGCATTTGTTTGTGGTTAGTAAAATACATTCACAACATTTATACATGCATAATTGTGTGTGCATTCATTAATCATATTGAGATGAAAATATTTCCATATTACCGGAGGAAAGAATTATCTGAGTTCGTGGATCATTTACGTTTGAACTACAAGGTCTAAACGGAGGAGTTTTCATCTGCGCTGGATTTTCCTTTGAAGGGAAACTTTGTGAAGGACACCAGATCTAAAAGGGAAGATTTCCGCACATACACACATGAACTGAGTTGAGTCCCACAAACGGACAATTTTCATAAATGTGCAAAAGGCTATTTGAGAAGATTAAGAGCGTTGTAGCGCTAAACATTATTGGGGACTTTTATTATGAAAGGGCGACGCGCTCACGAGCTCAGAATAAAACAATTCCTCACAGAGCAAAGCATATCACCTCAGATGGCAGTTATCCCATCTAAAGGCGCTGGAAAAGACGAATAACATTGGTTATCAGCCTCGGATCAAGTGTATATTGTGCTTCTGTGCGTCTTATAAGAGTGAGTACTGTTTGCTGATCTGCACTCGTTGTGTTATGACACAGTTATCAGCCAGGTGCTGCTATGTACGATGCTAATTCATCCGTGCTATATCTCATAACCTATATGTCGATCTACAGTGTTCTTAGATAATTCATGTTGATAGATAATAGCAGTAAAACGATTGAAGATATAATTGTGAGTCACATAAGTAAAATAATGCTTGTAAATATGACATTATATCTTGTGTTCATTCATTATTATATTCATGTATGAGGGGAGGAGTCAATAGTTTGTATATTGATGCTATGGTAATGTGGTATATGTAAGAGTTCTAACTTAGTAATGTGTAACAGTGTTGCTGTTATTATAGTGCTGCTCTTGGTCTGTTACAGGGAAACCACACATCAATACCAGCACAATTCGTATGTTACACTCCTATCAGATCAAGGCTTGGCACCCACTTATATAAGCAGTGACATTACTCCATTTCTTCGACCACATGTGCCTCTTGTGCTCACATCTCCATGATTGCTTGTTGGTTTGACACTATTCCAAGGACTTACGCCAACTATAATTTCCTCTGAGCTCTTTAAACACCCTGGATTTCGCCAAAGGAGGCCCGAATGACTCACGGTCACCCATAACGCCCTAAAGCCCATTGCAGTCCATAAGCCGCTGCCTCAGTCCCTGGAAGTTATTGATTAAAGTGTATGTTAGTGGTTGGCTCCCCCTTCCGATGTTCATCTTTACATACTTGCAATAATAAACTAGTTCAAGTTGATTACTTGCATCTCTGTCGTGTTCTGACCGACACACCTGGTACATTGCTAACACACCTGAAACCAGCCCATATCATCTTATAAGGTAGCCTTCGCTAC